>NC_051332.1:5560649-5860649 GCF_015220235.1 Choloepus didactylus
TGAACACAAGAAGGTGCTCTGCAGAACTTAAGACCTTTTCACATGCTAGGGACCATAATTCTTGGAAGAATGATGTTTTGACATCTACGTATGTGTGTTTATGTACACATATAAAAATGCAAATGAATATTTTAAGTACACACACACACACACATATATGGATGTTTAGTTGCTTCAATGTATGTATGCATTTTTGTTAGGATTGGGTAGTGGGTATCTTGGTATCTTTTCCTTATCTCTTACTAGAGAACAATGAAATGCCATGCTTTACCCTTCTATGTGTTGATGTCCTATCCTTACATTGTTCTTTCTTTAAAAAGAGTCTGCTAAAGTGTCTTTGTACTTCCTTAACCTTTAAAAATGAATTTGTGCTAAAATGTTTCCAGTGTCCTTAGTATGGATATTCATCTCACAAAATCAACTCATAGGTTTTGGAACTGGGAAGATTTAACTTAAAAAATTACAATTGTGCTACATATAAGCTCTACAATTTTAGACAATTTACTTAATCCATCTGAGCCTCAGTATTCTCACCTGTAAAATTTTGTTGCAGGGTTTTCTTTGAGGATTGAAGGTGAAAATGTATGTAACATTCTGACCATGTGTGAGGCACATAAAGCCATCCCAAGACTTAATTTCTTCTTCTTCCTTGTTTAATCTTTAGAAGTAGAAGTTCTAAAATCATGGGCCTTGGTACTTATATAATCAAACATACTGCTTTCTGTGTAGTCATTTAACCATCTCAAACCTCATCTTATTCCTACCAAATAAGACAGAGAATTGCAAGTGGGAATATTAACATTTTAGCTGGTTCTCAACATACATAGAATACTCTGCCCTGCCAATAGGTAACAAGAAAATCAATGGGCCTGCAAAAATAATAATTGAGAGAAATCTTTGCTTGAGTTTATAAAGTTGATTTCTTTTCCTTATGACAGTTCTTTAAAAAAAATTCAAGGTAAAATAATCACTTCTGTCAATTAAATGGTCCCTGAAGACAGTCTGGGGACTTCTAACATGAGAGTTAAGTAATGACTTAAGCATCTCTCCCATGTCAGCTTCTTCATTCCTCTTGGTAACAACCTTGCATACCACTTCCCATGCTTTGCCAGACATGATTGTCACTAATCACTTTATTACTCAGCAGAAAGAGCCATATTCTAAGGAAAGTTAATTATGCACTCATTTCACTTGGACACCAATGTACAAAGAGCATATTTTATCACTTGGTTTCATTGCATTAAGCATCCATTTGAAACAAAAAACTTGTGAGATATTTTTAGGACTTTTTGTTTGTTTGTTTTTATATATTTTTTTGTTTTGTATTGAAACAGCAAATTAAAGCAACTGGGGAAACCTAAATTATGCAGATGATTTGATAGCTGGATAAGTGGAAAATACTCAATATAATTCTTTAGCTGGAAACTGTTTAGTATAGTCTTCAATAGCCAAAGGGGGAAAAAAAACCTGTTTATTAAGGTCACTTCAGTCAAGCAGCCTTGAGTTATTCTAAGCATGAAAACCCTTGTTAAAATAATTTGCTGTTGCTCTAATCTCAACAACAACAAAAAACTTATTCTCTGTTCCCAGGATCTTTCCCAGCATTGTCTGCAGGAGGATAGGGGGAATACCAACATATGGTCTGATAAGCAGCACCTTCTTGAAAAACAAGGTTGAATGAGTTATAAGGTCCAAACAACTCTTCTCACTCTCAACTGGTCTTGGAGAGGTCCCCCCCCCCACGTCTCTACTTCCTTTCTGAAGCATCTTCAATAGACTCACCTTCTCACCAAAACAAGGTGAGTTATTCCTCTGTTTGATGTGGGATCAAGTGGACCTGACTATTTAAAACTGTGTTTTCTAGTGGTAACAGATTGAGGTAGTTTCCACAATTCTTTATTTTCTAAGCTACTAATATCCTTGCATGGTTTAAAAGAACGTACACCTAGGTACCTCATGGGGGAGTTTGGGATACACAATAAATTTTGTGAGACCTTACTGAATCTCAGCTATGGTCAACCAGTTGGACATAAGAGGGGATTTATTCCCACACACTTTAGAACATGGTAATGGAGAATTGGGCAGCATAACCCTGAACCTATAAGGAAATGGGGTGTTGTAACAGTAGCAGAGATGTAGGAACAGATCAGTAACCAATTCATGTGGTTCTCCTAAATTTAATCCCTAGATTTAAAAAGAGAGTTTGAAATCTTGTGAGGCATAAAATTGGCCAGGGCAAAAGAGTCATTTACCGGAATGATAATGTTGGCTTGACATGCAGTCACTGCCTCCTATGGTTAAAAAAAGATTCACAGGATCTTTCTTTTTCAGGTACATGCTGAAGAATGATTGGTAAAATATTCCTTTCTTGTCATTTCTTGGGATATAATATGTAAAGTCTGCACTAAACACGACATTTAGTCTACACCAAATTCAGTCTAAATATGTTAGCTATGCAGTCCAGGCCCTCCTTATCTGACTCAGTTCAGCCTCATCTCCTCTCACTTTCCCATCCATGATTGGTCAACCAGGCATAACCAAGCTATTCCCCTTTGATCACTTGGGTCCTTCTTTAGGAAATGCTGATGCCCCCTTGTTCTAACCATTGAAATTCCTACTCAACTTTCAAAGCCCATCTCAAGAGTAACCTCCTCTGGGATCTCAATTTAAAAGCCTTGGTCAGAATTAATTTTTCTTCCTCTGTTTCCACAAAACACTTTTTAAAAATGCTACTATTTCACTTATCCTAGCATGTCACATGTAACTGTGGATGTTTCTTCCTGATTATACATCACTTTTCATAGGCAGAGACTATATTTTACTCATCCTTAAAACTGATACTACATTGACAATGGTAGACATCAATAATTATGTATTGAGCTGATTTATTGAAATGTGAACACAAAAATATGAAAATCATTCTAGGAGTTGAGGTGTGAAGCAAGAGCTAAACTGTCCTTGGCATGGTCTTACCCAGGTAGAAGCAGACTGATATTAAGGCCATTAAATAAGGTAAATCACTAGGAAAAATCCACTCTGTTCTAATAGCTCCCTCACCCAATACCACTGGAATAAATAATGATTACCTGCAATTCCAAAATCATTGGCTACTTTCACATATGTACTTACTTTCCAATGTCATTCATCAATCATTTCTAATGTGTTCTTTAAAGCTCAGGTGAATTAATTTGGCATTGAAATCATCATTAGACAACTACTTGTGGGATGTTAGACAGAGGAGTTTATAAGCAGAAAAATAAAGGTTTCAAAATGGTGTCAATGAAATATACTTTGTAGCCAAAGTTCTATAAAATTAAGCTATTATTCCTGACTAGTGACTGGATGTTTTTGGAAAATTTACTGTAAAAGACTTCTTTGTGCTGTTCAAATAAGGAATCATTTTCCCTCAAGAAATGCAAATAGCAACAAAAAATATGATGGTTTACAATATTCTGCCATGAAATCATGCACAAACAGGAAACTTCAATTTATTTATGTGGTAATTCATTATGTTTATGAATTAAAATGAGATTTACATAACAATTCTATTTCTGACCTCCTCATACTTTCAAATACTACATTCTTTCTCTTTGTATATATTTGGGGGTCCAAAAGGAGGGTTACAAACATATAGGGCAGCAACTATTTTAATTTTGCTGATGACTCTTTCAAGGCGCATGCATTTTCCTCATTGCCTTGCAGTTGTTAAAAGACAAAAAGTAGAGATGTTCTTCTGGCTTATAAAAGTAAATATAAACTTAATACCTATATGCTCCTGAGCACATTGTAGCAGTCCAACATGGTGTATGGTAAATATGGTTTTATTTGGTTGGAGCAGTTGCAAAACGGCAAGACAGGATGATGTTCCATGTTGCCAGCTCTTGAGAAAACAACTGGGATGTAAAATCAGCCTGTATTAAACTACATATGTAAATAACAACAACCATATGAATCTGGAACCATTTGGACCCAATATTGTAAGTGGAAAGCAGATGAATCTGTGAACCTGATTGTCACAGACTGTAGCAGGGACACCATATTGAGTAAACAGGTATGTGACCATGTTATACTGTTCAAACAAATGGGTTAAGGGAATAGTCTTCTCAAATAAAAAATTCACCAGAATTTGTGTGATTGGCAGATTGGTGAAAAGACAATACAAAGGTGTGATCCAGAGGGTTAGGCCCAAGACTTTTACAAAACAGAAAATGCAAATTATTAGAAACAAGATGAAGAATGCAAGCTGCAACTCTTGAATACTGGTCAACCTCAGGAAGCTTAATTCCTTCTGTCTGGTCTGATTTATTTTGAACATTTCCAGATGAGTTCTTCTCTTTAAGCAAATAAAACAGACTGATTATACATGAAGAAATTATACACATTTAATATTCCATATGTGCATTTTATATAATGTCTTCCAATTTCCATCATCTTACAAGATAGATACATATATACACATAAAATTACAACATATTATAATCTCCAATTTTTAAAATCTATTTTTTATGATGCACTTACTCTGTAGCAAGCTAAGCAATCCAGAAACAATCGATTTCAAAGCAGTGTTTCTGACCTTGTGGTATTTACAGTATCATGGGAACACAGGCCTTAATAAAGTAACAAAACCTATAGTTATATATTCTACAAAGAATGAGAAGTACATCAAAGGAAATATGCAGAAAGTTAAGGCAGGAAATTTTACCTCAGATATGTGAGGTAACTATCTAGCTAATGATGAACAGGAGTTAATATTTATTAAATGAATGCTATATTTCAGCCATGATGCTAAGTGCTTTATATGTTTTAATACAATTCCTATACACAGCAACCTATGAAATAGTACTATATCTTCATTTTATAGAGGAAGAATCTGATGCAAAGTAGAGTAACTTGCCCAGTAAGTCTGATTCCAGTGTTCATGCCTATAAATATCACTTCAACAGATAAATGAAAGAGTCAGGATCTGACTTCAAATCTCACTTTATTCAACAAGTTGGATTTGTTTTCTCTTAGTGAATTATATTATTCAGTTTGCATGCAGTTGTAAAATACCTTGTCAACAGCGTTTTAGAAAGACAGAAAATGATTGTGTATGTAATATGACTGTTCCATTTGGTAAAATATGGTGGAACAGTATACTATGTTCAGGTAAAAACAAACTTTGAAGGAGGAGAAATTTGAATGTCTTTCTGAGTTATGCGATTTTAGACTAATAATTAAACTGGAAGTCTCCATTTTCTTATCTTTAAATTGAGATTATAAAACCAAACTCATAGCACTATTGGGAAAATTAAATCATGCAACATTTATTTTAAAATGCTTGAATTTAAACAACCATTATCATTTATTTCTCTCCCCTTTGTCTTTTCATATTTGTCTGCGTCTAAATCTTCAGACATCCAGCACATTCAAGAAAGTATCTGATTTATGAATAAAGGTGTTAGGCTTATGGCATTGTCATTCCCTGGACAATTTGGCTATAAATTTTCCATACAGAAACAACTATTAAATTGCTGATCTTTTGTATGGATAGGAGGAAATATTACAAAATATCCTATCATAATTACTGAGTCTTAGGGAAGTATAAATCACTTTTTTCCTACTTTCGCCTAGACTCTTCCCTGATCACATTACTCAATTTGCTCAATACATACATAATCCAGCAGAATTAACTTTAAAAAGAGAAAAGCATGGATTTAGGGACATCTTCCTAAACTCTCTCATGAGAATTTTGTCAATAATGAGGGAATTTTTCTTTAATTTTTAGGTAAAAGTCAGAGTCTACTGAAATAATTCATTAATTCAAAAAAAAAAAAACATTTTTTTGAGTACCATTATTCTTTGTACAGTAAAATGCAATATGAACTACAAAACAAATTATCTTACAAGGCTGATTGTGTAATTCCAAAGAACTAGTTGATTCATGGAAGCACTTGTTGTAATCCTTTTTTTATCTTGAGCTTGGGTGTACATGCAGATAACAATTGGTTGCATATTGCTGTGATCAGTCAGAGGTGTCCATATCATTTTGGGTCACATATTTCTGAAAAATGTTATTGGCTTATACCTAACATATTTTCTCAAGGGCATTTTATTTATTTATTTACTTTGGTCCATTTTAAGACATTTCTTTTTTCTATATTAGCCCACAATGGAGGCATTTTGTTTAGTTCCAAAATAGGGATTGATTTATTATTTAATGTTTCACCCATTACTGAACTTTTATTTGGTGGCAAAGACTGTGCTCAGCTTTAAAGTTAGAAGCATGGACTGTGAGCTCAGAAAATTCAGGATAATAGAAGTACTAGTTTTTCATAATTAAATATGCATATATATATTTAAACAGAAATCAAATAAGTTATTAATTGAATGTAAGAAATTAAAAAAATAGTTATTTGTATCTGTGTTTTGACAGAATTTGTGGACTATCTGACTCTCAAAGGTAAAACATTTGAATAACAAAGCTTAGTAAAAGATATAGAAATAATTATATGGAATAATATAGAATGAATGAAACTGCAATATTACCCTGAAGGAGATATGGAGCAGAAGCCAGCTCTAAGGTAGAAAATCTGCTTTGAAAAAAACTAAAGAAAATATTTTGATTAGGGGAAGTGAAAAGAACACTCTACCTTTCCCTTTTTAATTGAAACTAATATCTTCTATGTGATCACAAATCAGTTCTAACACTTATTTTGTTCGGAACCTGCCTGCCTAGTCTGATAAAACATTGTTGTAAGAAATATAGGTGGAGTGGATGGTGTACAAAGAATGACATTCTTGTCTAGGGAAAGCCTCAGTCCAGTGCCTCTTTCCTAAGTTACAAAAGCACTTTCATATTCTTACAGTTTAGCACTTAACATATTATACTGAACTCTCTCCTAGCATTTTCATTTCTTCTAAAAACTCTACAATCCTAGAATCTCTTGAAGATTCCTCCTTACTAGCGATGGTGTTTGGCTTATTGTGGATGAACAATAAGCATTTCTCAACTTTGCTCATGCAATACAAGTTGAAGATCACCAGAAAAAGTCTTAAAAATGGCTCACCTTGTTTCATTCTAAAACTAGACAAAAAATGATTAATTGTGGCAGAGGACAGTTGAGGGTACAATTTGAACTGTGGTATAAATATCAAATATCTGGCAGTTCCTGAAAAGTTGATTAACAGGGCAGAGATGAGGAGAGGCATGAAGGACTACAGACCCAGGAGTATGAAATGTCAGTGATAAATTCTACAGAAGTCCTAATTTCTTCTGAGGTCAGCTGTGCATATTAGTAATAAATATCTTTTGCCTACCTCAGATGTTAAAAATCTCTAAAGGAATTCTTTGAAAGTTCTGATTCTGATTTCTTGATGTGGCTGAAGAAGGAATGTGTCTTACTGAGAGTGACTCTCACAAATGGGGAGAAGTACATGGGTGGCAGTAATGGGCAAGGAAGTCTCATCATAAGACCGCTTTCCTAGAGGTGACAGCAAGTCTCATCAGTAGTTGTGGTCACTGTCTTCTTAACCATGGGAGAGAAGTACTTGAAGAGTAACTGCTACAGAATCATAAATCACTAAATACTAGCTCATGATTGTCAAAATGTGTATTATTTTTGTGTATGTGTCAATAAATAGACCTGTATTTGTAGATATATAGAAAATTTAGAGAAACTTAGGAAATAGTTAATAGTGGTAATTATAGGGAACAGAGAATGGGAAATCAGGGCAGTAGAAAAAAAGGGGAATCTTTCCATTTTTACTTTGTGTCCTTTTTTAGAGATAGAATATTTTGTTATAAGAATTATAAATTTTATATTATAAAACTAAGTAGAGCAATTATTCCCAAAGTCTACATATACCCACACCTTGTCCCCACACATGCACACATATCTCACATGGAAAACTATAAATCATCTGTTCCTATGTCCTTTATGAGTTGTCATTAGTTATAGTTTCTCATTAGGGGTTTAAATTTGACTTTATTATAAATGCTGTTAAAGTTTGATCCAGTTCTCAAATATAGATCTTTTATTTGATTTATAAAGTAAGATGCACTGTGATTTTATTTTGAAAGTGCACTTCTTGTGATCAGTTTCCAAAATGCTTGTTTCACATCCTTGTTCCTCAGACTATAAATGATGGGGTTCAACATAGGTCTTACAAAGTTATAGAAAACAGCAATGATTTTGGATTGCTCCACTGACTTGTCTGTGGGAGGTCTAACATACATGCAGAACAGGGCACCATAGAACACAGTCACTGCCACCAGGTGAGACCCACAGGTAGAAAAAGCTTTGCTCCTGCCTTCAGCAGAATGTATCCTCAAGATGGCAATGAGAATGAAGATGTAGGAGATGAGGATGATGAGAAGGGAGTTGGAGAGGTTAAATCCTGCTACCACAAACATGGATGTTTCCTTAATGAAAGTGTCAGAGCAGGAGAGTCGGATGAGGGGTGGGTCAGCACAATAGAAGTGATTAATGATGTTAGAGCCACAGAAGGTCAAGCGGTATGTCCACATGGTTTCCATCAGGCCACTAAGAAACCCATAGACATACGGACCAGCAATCAGTCGAATACACATCTCTTTGGACATCTTGCTGCCATAAAGCAAAGGGTTACAGATTGCCATGTATCTATCATAGGCCATCACCGCGAACATATAATATTCAGTAATCACCATGGCAATGAAAAAATAACACTGGACTAAGCAAGCAGCATAGGAAATGGTTTTCTTCTCTGATAAGAAGTTCACCAACATTTTGGGAGTCACATTAGTGGAATAGCACAAGTCCAGGCAAGACAAACTGGCAAGAAAGAAGTACATGGGAGTGTGGAGGCATGAATCTATCCTGATCAAAACCAGCATCCCAAGATTACCCCCCACAGAGATCAAGTAGATCACCAGGAACAGCACAAAGAGGATGGGCTGAAGTTCTGGATGATCCATCAATCCCAAGAGAATAAATTCAGTCACCAAGGTGGAATTTCCTCTGCCCATTTTCTTAGATACAAGCATTGTTCACTTAGATAAATTAAAATAAATTAAGAAGGTGAATGGGAAGTCAATCATATGCTTCACCTCTCTGTCTGTTTCTTCCCTGCTCATTCACCCTCACTTACTGATATTACTAGAGATAGACTAAGAATGTAGTAGGTGGCCCAAGACAGCTGGGTATATAATGTGCAGATGAATCCTAGAAAGAATAGCTGCTGTGACTCCCACTTGTTTAGAACAGGGGAATTATTACTTGAAATTTATCTAAAAATGGATTGAACCATCATCTGCCATTTATAGTTCACTAAAACACCATAAGTTTCTTCATTGAACTGGGACTAGTCCTGAAGAAACTGGTGACATGTATTTGGAAAACATTTTGTGGTCACTAACAATGTGTGTAGTGTTTAGAGGAATAACCCTTAGAAGTCACACTTTTGAGAATTGCATTGCCAACTTGCTGCATTAGGGAGCCCAGAACTACGGAGGTTTAAAGGAAACTCTAAGACCTGCTTTCCTGCTATACCCATATCATACAATAGATTGTATGATTCCTATGTAAATATATCAAACATAAGGTCCCCAAATTTGGAAAGAATAGCCTTGTATGAATTACTGATGAAGGAATTTGTGGTGAGTAGAACACAAATGAATAAAGCAAGAGAGACATGGATAGGGAAAAAGAGCATTCTCTGAATTTTGATCATAGCATTTGTTTGTATATCCACCCATGTTCTTCATTTATCCCAGAAGGAATTTAAGGAGTTTAGAGTATATAACAAAATTTGGCAAACTCTTGTTACTCATAAGCAAAAATTGGACTGTAAGCTTTCTAGCAAAATATGTAAACAGTTCAACATTCTTTGTTGTAGTATTATAATGTTCAGAAGTTAAAAAAGAACTGATCAATAAAAGTAGAAATATCATTAGTTTAAGTACAAAAAATCCTACTTATAATTCAAGGATTAGACTTTCAGATGATATTGTCAGTTCAAATATACTGATTAATGAAAGAAAAAATGGTCAAGTATTGTGCTAGGAGTTTGGGAAAGAACCTTTTCATAAATGGATTCCTTGTCATATCTTATATTATTTTATAAATGATGAAAATGAATGAGATAAGGAATCAAAAATTGAAATGCCTATGGGACCATTTAGATAACAGAAATGAGTGAAATCAGTTAGGTATAGGGATGAACTGAGGTGAATTTGAGAGTGGTATCCAATCGAAAAAATCAACAGTCACTCAGGCCAAAGGAATTTTGGGCAGGTGGTAGTGTGAGCCCCATATTCCCAGAATGTAAAAGCTTCCAATAGTAAAGATTCAACAGAATTCATTATTTTATAGGCAGCATATCAAATTTAAAATTTTAGCAATGAATTCAAATGTAGCACAGTATTGAACCAGGGTATAATACAGTTTGCAGGCTTGATCCACTTAGGTGCAGTTAACAATTAAGTTCAATGTCAGCATCACCTCATACATATTTCTGGTCTCTAAGCTGTTGGGAATTAAAACAAGAACCTTCATAAGTTAGCTATTTTGCCTCTTTGATGCTACCAGGGTGCTACTTGATTCAGTCATGATACAAATATAATGTTTGTACACAAACAGCATTGAACACCTTGCACATACAATTTATTTTGCTAGGAAGATAAATATGACTGAAATCAGGGAAAGCTTAATATCTCTGTAGTGAGGGAGACATATTTAGAGAAAATTAAGTAAAATGCAATTCAGACAATAATAAACATTTGACAAAAGTGATTAACTGTGTTCAGGAATTATAGTATAAATCAAAGAAAAAGAAAAGCTACCTTTAATTGGAATCTGAAAGATAATTAGAGATTTTCTCAGAGGACAAGAGTAGAGAGAGCATCCAGGAAGTGTAAACAGAACATGCAGAGATGGGAAGTTTACAAGAAAAAAAATCAAAGATATTCCACTTGGATGCAGGAATGAATTTTCTATCATGGCAAAACATTATTTTAAAAAGTAGTAAGCAGACAAACTAAGAAAGTCCTTTCATGGCAGGGCAAGAAGTGTAGACACTTCTGGTAGGTTGAGATACACAGCTCTGACTTTATCTTCACTACTCTTTTGGATTGTGTTTGTGTATGTGTGTGTGTTGTACCCAAGTATGGTAATGTATTAGAACTCATATTCACTGTTACTTTGAAACAGAAATAATTTACAGTGCTTCAATCTACTACTTTGACTGTTATGAGGGAAACACATCATTAGAGGGTCAGGATTTGTGTGTTAAAAGTGCTCTTTTCTCACTCCCCAGGAGGAAGGATCATTTGGAAAATGTTCACATCAGTATGCATAAATCCTCTGTTTTAATGCATATAGCACTCAGCTAATGTATCTTAAATGACAAAAGGAAAAATTGGAATTTGCTTTGCCTGTTTCCTACCCTTTCTTTTACAGATGCAGCCACCCAAACTCCACAGCTTAGGACGAAAATAAATATATTTTAATAATAGTATCTCCTGACACACATGTAGTTAACTAACTTTAACAAAGTAATTACACTCCTTCTATTTCATTTCACCTTTAGAAGAGCCCTGCAACAGATGTAGAGCAATTATGATTAGGAATGGGAAAATGGGACACAAATAAATGCTGTGTGTTGTCACCTGTGATTATATTTATTTAGTATAAACAGTTTAGTATTTTCAAAACTGTGTGCAATGAAATTACTGGATATCAGGCAACAAAATAGTTCTATGGCACAATAAATGTGGAAGATGCCAGGTTTTGAAAAAGATAAAATGGGATTTTCTATTGTAAGAATTCTCGGAGGCTTTTATACATCCATGTGTATTGTGAACTAAAGAGGTGGGCAAGAATATGCAGCATTTCTCAAGCTTGCTTGTTGAAAGGCTCATTATCTTTAGGCTAAGAATCCTCAATTCCACTATGGCCACAGATAATGCTAGAATCCATGCGCCTGAACTAGTTGGGAAATCTCATTCATTCAATTTTGTCACTGGTTGAACAGTAAAAAACTTTTGAATTTATCAATCATTCATGACCTCAAAAAAAAAATTCTTGGGGCAAATCCTGACCATGCAAGAGCCACTCCATAAAAGGGGAGCAAATAGAAACAGGCAGAAGTTAAAGAGAATTGACTGATAATAGACTAGAATGTGACATCGGAGCTTTGCACATCAGTTGCAGGTGGGCATAAATCTATTCTACTCTCAAACACACCATGACCCTAAATACTAGCACATGTTTGATTAACATGATTAATGGTTGTCTATTAAGTATCTGTTTGGGGTAAGGCATATGACAAATTAACATATAAGTTGATACTGCATGTGTGGCAAGGTCCCATTGCATAAAATTACCCCATAGAATTTTCACACATTTTAACTTTTATCTCTTGAAATTATTGCAAGTTAAACTGTTATTTTCTACCCCTTCTCTTTTTTCAGCCCTTTCTTGTCATCCATGATCCCCTTCCCATGACCTCTCTAATTGAGTTTCTTGCATAATTCACATGGCTAAAAGTATCTGGGAAACATCACTTTCAATAAGTCAATAAAGAAAAAGTCTCCAAGACCTGAAGTTTCTTTAATGCCTCTACATCAGGTATATAACCACATTAAATGATACAGTTTTATTTCTAGATAGTCTCAGTGTAACAAAAAGGTGGTTACATATACATACGTATATGTGTGCCTGCATACTAATTTAAGTGAGTTTAAGTAGGCATAAGATAAATATCAGCAAATGTAAAATATTTTTTTTGCAAATCCCTGTTATAAAATCAAGTTTGTTGCATTAAGGCTAAGAGCTTTTTCTGCTGAAAGTAACTCTCTGAATGATCATGAAATATTTAATAGAAAATTAGCTGAAGAATATTTCTATCTCTATAAGTAAATTCTTTTAGAGCTTGCACTGCCAGGATGTCACAGGATCTTCTTGAATGACTGAGTCACCTTTGATAGCTTCTTATTTATTATTTATTGCACAGTGTAGCATTGCTTGCTTATGTCATATTTATGCAAGCAGTCACAAAATATATCCCACCTGGCTCTTATCATTTTCTAACTGCTATCTCAATATAGAATGCCAAGTAATTCATATTGAAATAGAGAGACTGCAGAACCAGTTGCGTAATAGCCATGAATATTTTTATCTCTGTGGCAGCTATCACTCAGATAAATAACTAATTCTCAGTTGGGCTGGTCACCAGAGAGTCTTTTAAGCAAGGGTTCTTCTTTGACACTGATGTCCAATCATAAGTTTATTGGAAATTAGAAGTAAGTGAAGTTTTCAAAAGTCTAGGATCCTTATTGAAAATAAGGAAATAATTACTCTGCATGATGTTTTATTGCTTCAATAATATCAAATTTCTTTTCTTGGGATTGGAATGAGCTCAGATAAAAGATATCAGAGAAAACATATTTATTCATGCTGATAAATTAAATTCATATGGATGTCAATACTCATATGTTTATTGTTGATTATTTAAAGAAATAAAAAGGACATTACTTGTAGAATAATAGTGATTATTAAGCAGAATAAAAGAGATTTCATTTATGGTAAAGTGGTAAGAAGGTAAATATTTGGTAAATTTCAGAGCTCCAAGGATTTCCTTTATCCTCTCACTCAAAGGAAAAACAAGAAATAAGTAAAAGTACAAAGTTCAACTACATATTTGTTGTGGTTCCTAAAGTACTACTTTTTGAAATGTTCTTTTGGAGATAAGTTAGTCCTCTTCAGGTTCCAATTAGGAAGCATATGTCTTAGGGAGCAGGGTGGCATTGGAATACTATCAAGTTACTAATCCCTGGGCATACAGTCACTATTTGCAGTCCTGTAAAATGAATTGAGTGGGAGACTTGGAGACATCAAAGTCAAGGAAGAGGCCATACAGTATAGAATTAAGGCTTACTGAAGTTTAGTTTCAATACCTCAGTCCATAAACTGCCTGAATTTGGCATTAAAGCACAGAAAATTCTACCAGAATACCTTGGAAAATATTGTTATTTTAAGTAGGAAAATTCATCAAACGGTTGATGACACGTTATAGGTAGAGCCATGTGTTTCATTGCATGTGAGTATAAATTTCCAGGAAATGAGTACCGAGCTTGTCTACTCTGCCAAGATGAGCTCAAGCACCTTCTCCCAGTCTTGGTCCTCCATTCCAGTGTCTCACAAACCTCAAAGCACAGCACATCATCTGATGACTATGCATGAACCTAGATTCTAGGTCATGTTTCCCCCATCATGGCTTTTTACTATGTCAGAGAAAATTCTTTTGAGTCTTCCTTTAGAAAATAGACTTGCTGCCTTGATTTAGGGACTTCCTTTATATGGACTTCAGAGTTCCCATCTGTCCAATGCCAGACTTTGACTAAATAATTACTAAAATGGCTATCATTTCTAGCATTCTGACTCTACATATATAATATTTGTGATAGTGATTGCAACTCAGTTAATATTTAATTTACCCCCCAATTTTTTCTTACCAGTATTTTAAAGAGAAAGGTATAAATTTCTATAAGAGCTCTATTTTTCTTAGAATGATTATGATTCCTCTTTGACTCTATTTCCCTTTGAATTATTTGATAACATTTTTTTAGAGTGACTATCTTTGAAAAGATATTCTAGAAATATTGATAATTTGATGAATTTAAGTGTTTACTCTAACATGGTTAATTAATGTGTACTCATTACTTGAGTGAATGGTAAAATGTTATATTTAAATTAAAACACTCAGTATAAATGCATAATTCCAATAGAAGTTTAGTATATTTCTAGTGATCAATCTAAATCAGAAATACATAACATCTCATTTAAACAGTTAAGAATTTAAGGTAACACTGAAAGCTACTTTTACTTTCTCCTGCCTCCTTCCAATGAAGATCTGAAGTTGAACCATAAAGAGAATAGTGCAAGTATATAAGTCTGAATTTTAATTCCTACCTGAGTCCTGTATAGATTCTCTCAGAGACATTTAGTGGTCCAAGAGAGGAGTTGCTGGGAATGATTTATACCCACTTTGCACTTTGGAGCTTTTATCCCTAAAGTATTTTTTCAGCATACCCTGAAGAAGTAATTACAAAATTACTACAAGTGACAACCAAGGGAAAAATTGTAATTGGTGTAGACTAACACTCACTAGACTCTTGGGATTTGTACATGGTGATTACATCAGTTTGTGATCATGTTGAGCTGATTGCTTTGTGTGAGCAGCAGTTTATTCTCACAGGATTTTTGCATTACAGGCCTTCATTTATTTCAATCAGATGACTAGAAAAACTAATAGCAGTATAAAATCATGACACAATTCATGAACTTGGAGTTTTCTGCAACCCCCTCCTGGTCTGAATTGTGTTTTGTACAGTTCCTTCTACAAAATGGCTATTAGGTAAATGTTTGCTGAAAGGACTTTAATCTCTGGAATAAAGTGGTTAGATTATAAAGCCCAGTGAGTAAAACAATTTGGACAAGGTGACATAATGAGTTGTGGCAGATATAATTTGAGGTGATAGATTCAGGTTTTGGGAAGTAATATTTTTTGTCCAAAAATGTGACCATGAAACAGATTCAAAAATTTGGGGGTTTTATTCCAAATCAAGCAAAAATATTAAATTAAAGTAGTTGTTACTTGCCCAAAGTACCTCTGTCAAACTTTAGAAACAAGATTCAAAATCATGTGAGACACATTATACATAAAGGATGTTTTCTCCCTAGGGAGCAATAGTTTATGGACAAATGAATGTACACAAGCTTTGTTTGCTTCCTCCACATAGGAGAAATATGCTGTGACCATAGTCCTCAAACAAATTGATTGTCTCTTTACGTTATGCTTCTCCCATCACTTGGAAATACTGAGAAACTTCCAACTTGAGGTTTTTTTTTCAACTGAGAGTGTGTCTTAGAAAATTGGTACACCCTATGAGGCCTTGGGTTACTGTGCTTTTCTGCCCTGCAGGTAGTGCCTGTCAGTGTAATAATAAATAAATACATGAAAATGACATAAAGTTATATAATTTGCAAATGATAAGCTTTAAAAATTTGTTACAGCAATAAATAGATGATAGAAAGCTAGTTAGCTAGCTAGCTAGATGATAGATTGATAGAGACAGAAAGTTATAATTGTTTATATCAAATAAAATTAAGTACATGTCAAGAAACATTACCAGAAATAAAGAGGGATATTTAAAACAATGTGTTTTAGGACAAATACAACATAAATCAGTGAATACTTAGAATATATGAATAACATTATTAATGAACTTAATTGACACCCAACAATGGGAGAATGCACATTCCTTTCAAGCATATGGAATATTCATGGAATACAGACCATATGCTGACCCATAAAACTCACCACAATAAATTTTAAAAGATTGACTTCACAAGGAGCATGTTCTCTGTGTACAATGGATTTAAAGTCAATAACACTAAAATATGTATAAAATCCCCAAATATATGTTAATTAAGCACACTGTTCTAAATAACTCAAAGGGTAAAAGAAGAATTTATTAGGAAAATAAGAAAATAATGCAACTTTAATGCTAAAGAAGAAAATATCAAAATTAGTAAAGGGCATTTAAAGCAGTGTTTGGGGAAACGTATGGATTTAAACACTTATATGAGAAAAGAAAAAATATCAAATCATTTATCCAAACTTTCAGTTTGAAAAATTAAAAAAGTTGATAAAAGTAAACCCCAAAGGTGTAGAAATACGAAGTAAGAACAGAAATCTATTAAATAGAAAACATATACAATGGAAAGAATGGCATCGGAAAAGTTCATTAAATTTTTAAATTCCTTATCAGACTAATTAGCAAAAAAAAAAAAAGAGAGAGAACAGAAATCACTCCATCCAGAAGGGAAGAGATATTTGAAAATTTAGTACAGGCATTAAAAGGATATTGGAGATATTATAAACAACTTTATGCTAATACATTTGTCAGCATAAATTAAATGGACTGACTGCTGGAAAAACTACACAAATTACCCCGACACATATTAGAAAAGGGAGAAAATATGAATAAACCTATATCTGTTAAAAAGAATTCACAATAAAAAATTTCCCACAATGGAAACTAGAATTGATGATTTCACTGGTACAATCCACCAAATATTACAGAAAGAAATAGCATACTCATCAACAAACCCTTTCAGAAAATTCAGGAAGGTAAGATACTTTCCTCAACTCACTTTATGAAACCAGCATAACCCTATTAATAAAACTGACAAAGTCATTTTAAAAAAAGAAAATTGCATAGTAGTTACCCCCTTAAGAATAAATGAAAAAAATCGCAATCATATTTTAAGAAATCTAATCCATCATTAGAAACAAAGGATAACACACCATTACAAACTGATTTAATCTCAGGAGTGCAAAACAGGTTTAACATATTTCACACATTAACAGAATAAAGGAGAATCCATAAGACCATTTTATAGATAAAGGAAACATTTTACAAAATTCAACATCCATTGATGATGAAAATTCTCAGGAAAGTAAGTAAAGAAAGGAACTTGCTTGACTGGATAAAGGACATCTATGAAAAAACCTACAGCTAACTTCGTACCACCTTATGATGCATTAAAAATGCCCACACCCCAGTTGGGGGCCAGACTTGGATACCTGCTTTCATGACTTCTACTCAAAATGGTACTCAGTCTAAGCCAGTGTAAGAAGGAAGTAAAAAGATATAAATGCCATTAATATTAAAAAGAAGCAAAAACTCTTAATTCCCATATAACATGTAGTAAATTTAGGGAACATATTTAAAAAAAAAAGAATGATGATACCCTACTAGAATTAAAAAAGAGAAATTTTCAAGGTTGCAGGACAGAAAGCCCATAAACACAGCTCATATTATTACATACCACAGCAATATATTGCTATGAACTTAGACTCCCACATTCCACTCAATTCCTGAGCTCCAGCTGTGCTCTCTCCTTGGATGCTATGAGATACACTGTATGCTCAGAATAAACTCCCCTTGTTGCTTTTACTAGTTTAATGGGATTTTGTTGCTTGTATAAAAAATGAGACCTTCCTAATACATTTATTTTCTGTTCAACTGGATATATATTTATGTAACTATAGTTTTTTTGTGACTTCCATTCTCTGAGGTGGAAAGAAAGGCTTTATTGCCCAAAAAAGGAACTTAGGAAATAATGTTTTGAGGGAGTAAGATGAAACTAGGTGTTTTGGAGACTACAAAAACCTTTTTATTATCCTTTAAACATCAGTTTAGCATGGATCCTCAAGCCAGAGCTAATTTGCTTTCTTGAGGCTGTAAAGAAGCCAGAACAATTTCAAACCCTTCCCCAGACTACAATCTCCCTCTAATGACTATACACACTGTATCCCACTAGGTCTATCCTCCAGAAGGAAAGAATTAATTACTTAACTAAGCATAATCATGAATAATAGCAGCATTCAAATAAAAGTAGTTACTTTATTTGTTAGGACTGATTGCTTCTTCAATTCCTGTATTATCCTTCAAGTTTAGTCCTTCTTCCCACATCAACTAATTCTAAGTTTTAAAGAGAAGGTGATCAAGTATTCTCCATAGTCTGCAGAGTAAGTGGGAGGAGGTTTGCTGTAGCTCATTGGTAAAGAGTCACAAGTTCAAGTCTGTACCCAACTCCCACCTCCTTTCCAATTGCTATCCTCTCCAGAAAGTGCTAACAGACACTTTCTTCAGAAAGAGAAACACTGTCATGAACCACAGATTCTGATTTTAATCGAAAGTCTGTAAAGAGTGTAGGAAGATGTGTTTCTTAAAAGACCGTCTAAATAGATGGGATCAACAACAAAGGAAATTCAAGGAACTGAACCCAGAGCATGGTCATACTATTTGCATTTGTAAGCAATCAGAGCACACCAATGTGCCAAGACATACCAGTAAGGAATTTGGAACCTAGAGCAGTGCTTCTCAAACAGTAAGAAGCTTAAAAATCACACAAGGATTTGGTTAAAATTCAGATTTGCATGCAGAGATCTGAGGTCAGAATGAGATTCTGCATTTCTAATAAGCTCTGAGGCAAAGATGATGTTGTAGGTTCATGGATCATAAGTTGGAGAGTGAAAGCCTAGATTTTAAAATGCAGCACCAAATTCCTTGGACCTTATAATTTAGCAGAGAAAGAAGAGACATATACATAGAGAGTAATAAACTGCATCATCAAAATTTAAAGAAATTTGAGCAAATGGCTTAGAATTATGGTTTATTGGAAACTGTAGACATTACCGTCTTAATGACCATATTTTTTCTGAGGATATTTTTCAAGGCCTGCTTTACATCTTTGTTTCACAGACTATAGATCAGTGGATTAAGCACTGGGCTTACAGAGATGTAGAAGACAGCTATTATTTTGGATTCCTCGACAGTCTTATTTGTTGGTAGTCTTACATACACGCAGAAGATGGTTCCATAAAATAAGGTGACAGCCATCATGTGAGAACCACAGGTGGAGAATGCCTTGTGCCTTCCTTTAGCTGATGTCATCCTGAGGATGGCAGCAATAATAAAGGCATAGGACACCAGGATGATGGTGAGGGAATTGGAGAAGTTAAAGCCAGCTGATATGAGCATGGCATGTTCCTTGACATAAGTATCAGAGCAAGAAAGCTTAATGAGTGGTGGGTCAGCACAGTAGAAGTGGTTGATGACATTGGATCTGCAGAAGGTCAAGTGGAAGGTCAGGATGGCCTGGAAGAGACCATCTGAGAATCCATAGACATAAGGAAATGTGGCCAGGCAGATGCAGACTCTCCTGGACAATTTCACACTGTAGCGCAGTGGGTTGCATATGGCCACATAACGGTCATAGGCCATTGCTGCCAACATGTAGATCTCAGTAAGGAGGAGTGCAATGAAAACATAACACTGGATAAAACAGCCAGCATAGGAAATGGTCTTCTTGTCTGATAGGAAAGCCATCAACATCTGTGGAGTTGCATTTGAGGCATAGCACAAGTCTACAAAGGCTAAGTTAGTGAGTAAGAAGTACATGGGAGTGTGAAGGTGAGGGTCCAGTCTGATTAACACCATTATTCCCAGGTTGCCTAAGAGTGTGATGAGGTAAACAACCAGAAACAACACAAAGAAGAGAGGCTGAAGTTCTGGGCGATCTGAAAGCCCCAGGAGGACGAATTCTGTTATTGTGCTGCCATTTTTAATGAGCACCTTGAGAGTCTGTGCTTGCTGTTGAAACAAATGGAAATAGAGAAGTCTAGAAAGGGATAGTTCAGGTTAGCTGGCAAAATAAATGAATGAGGTTAAATTATGCTGGTTATCTCTAATATTTTGAAAGTCCCAAGAGTCAATAACTTGGTATTCAGAGAGGCAGAATTTCATGAAACCAATGCCAATTAGTGATATTGATTCTGGTTCCACCAAAAACAATCTCCTGGGAGTGGCAAGGTAAGTAATCTGTTTGGTTTTTGGTTTCCCAGGTATAAAATGGGAAATAGACTTCTCATAGGGAATAATATAGTTAATTCATTTAAAGTTTGTAGAAAAATGGCTGACATAAAGTAAGCATATAATGGGAGCTTTTAGAAATAGTTAACACTTTTCATAGTTGCCCTCATCTCTCTTCTTCTTTACCCTGAGATACTAGTAGAAGGGCATATAAGGTTTCAGACACAAATGTCAGCATTCTTCTACTCCATTGATTTTCAACATCAAAGAAAGCCTGATTTTTAAAGAGGAATACCCAAATGATCTGTAAGCATCAGCATAAGACTTAATAAAATTTCCTCTTGATATAAAAATGATAAGGACACAAAGACTTACTTCAGAATTGAATTTGCACCTATTTCCTCTGAGTAAGGAATTTTCCTGATGCCTCTGTAAGCTGTAAAATTGAATTGAATTTATACCAGGACAAAGGAGGTGGAGAGTCACTCCTTAACAGCAAATCTCAGAAGGACTGAGGAGTAGCAGAGATGAAAGTTACATCATGAATCACCCCTCTTGGGTTTAATTGGAACACTCTGGGATCAGGATGTTAATCATAAGCCTCGGTGTATTACTGCAATTTAAAATTTACCAGTGTTTACTCTAAAGTTCTAGGAAAGACACACAAAGAAGTTTCATCTTGAAATTTTGAAGATTGTCTGCTTTTCATTTTTATTTTTCTTTTACATTAAAACTATCTCCTTTCCTAAAATTCAGAGCACTTAGCCATGTCCTTTCTGGCCTAGATGCTTTGGAAAGGTTAAGCCATAATAAGCAGGACTGTGAAACAATGCAATTCAGCAAAAAGTTTGGTGAGCACCTCCTATCTCTCAGGCACTTTCACTTAGGTAGTTTAGTTGATTCCTCAGAATAATCCAGTGAGGTAGGTACTCCATCCTCAACTTTCCTCTAAGGAATTAGAAGTTCAACTAAAAGAATAGTGATCACCTGACTTACCCACAGCCACATACCTAGCATACCTAATGGTCATATTTGAATTCCTGTTTTCATATTATGAGTAGAATGCTTTCTCAGTTGTAGGTGGTTACAATTTCTTGTCCTGTATCATAATCATACTTCATCCTTCCTTCCCTCAACATTTAAAAAATATTTCCTTCCTCAGCTTCCTTCTAGTCAGCCATTATTCTCACAATAGCCAACGTGCCCTTGAAAGTAAGAAAGTTTCAGACTGAAGTCCTCTAAATTGAAGTCTCTCTGCCTCCACAAAACTGAGCTTGACCTCCACCTCCACTCCCAGGTGGCTGTAGCACTCTGCCATCATCCATGACAAAGTAGGTGACACAATGTGTGGTAATTAAAAGTGTATGTGTCTCTTTCCTCCACTAGGCTGTAAACTCCTTATGGACAAGAAGTGAGATCTCTGCATCCATCACACATCCTGTTAGATAATAACAGATAAACAAACATTTATGAATAAATAAATAAATGCCTAAAGTTCAGTTAATACAGAAAATATATAGCAAATCTTGGTTTCCCCCTCTCAGGTATTGTGTTTTATTAAGCACAGTCCCTTACCATCCAAAAATGTAATTCTGTAAGGGTATGATAAGGAATGAGTGACTAGTGTGTTTAAGAATCCATGAGAAAGTGAACAGAATAGTGACAACTAATTATAGGTAACAGACACTCAATACTTAATGTGCTACATACCTTGCTCTTAGTACTTTACAAGCCTCGGCTCTCTGAGTCCTCACACAAGCACTTGATGGGCTTTAGTACCATTATCTCCATTTTACCGTTTATACTCTGAAATAACAGAAGTTAAATAAGTTGTGCTAGTATATACAACTAGTAAGTTGTGAGACTGGGATTCAAACAAGAAAAGAAATAGTACTTGATATCAAGTTGTTGATAGTTTAGCAAAGTAATGTGACAAATTCCCACATTATTAACATTTTCTGAGTATAGAGGCATTCATCCATAGCTTATTATGCAACAAATGTTTATTGAGATGATATAGCCATGAATCTATCAGAAAATAATATTAGAATATTAGAATAGTAATACTGAAAAATCATACAAATTAAAAGCACCTGAGAGTAGGAGATCATAGACTAAGATGATATGATTTATTCAGAAGGATCAGCCCAGGAGACACAGAAAAAAAGAAGAGGATAAAGATAAGAAATATCAATCTAGACAGAAAGCCTGTCAAATATTAAAACCTTATTAAAATACAATCCTTAACATTTAAAGATAAAGAAAATTACAAGGGAAATACACAAATCCACAACCATCAAGGAGTATTTTTACATGTTTCTCTTGGTTTTTATATAAGAAACAATCAAAACAAGAGCTGAAAAAATTAAAAAAAAAAGCAAAATCAACTGGATTGTCCTAACAAAGCTCTGCTTGGCTCAAGTCCCATCACTTCAGAAAATACTATTCAGCACCACTGGCTTCCACAATTTGTATGTCTCAGGAGGAAATGCCAAACTGGAGTGGGAGGTGGCCATGAAGTGAGTGGCTCTGAAAATCATCCAGCAGGAAATGTAATACCTAGAAAACCTAGAGAGTAAAAATCTTAGATGCCTCACACCAGTTGTGTTTTCACTGTGATCTCCCATATCAGAGTATGGAAACTTCAGGTTGGGTACTGATCCAGTTGCATTAAGAAAAAGGATGGTGAAAGCATATACAACTGATGGCAACTCACAAAGCATGTTAAGCCATATTTATTGAATATTTGTAATGGTGATCAAAATAAAAGGGTTCCTTTGGGACTATATGTAGATTGTAAATGACATTTTTTTTTCCTTTCCATTCTCTAAGCCAGCAACACTGGATCAACAGAGCTGGTTTCCTGGGCCTTCTAAAGAAATGATGGACATAGACTCTGGAGAGAATATAGATACTGATATTCATTTAAAAGTCAAATATAGGTATTGATATTCATTTAAAAGTCAACTTCTCTCAGAGACCCTTCAAAAAAAATACTCTATTGTTCTGAACTTCCAGATCATGAGTGGTAGACTTATTATGAAGCTATCATATTAAAATATGCTATATTGATGCAGAAACTGATAAATTAGTCTTAGAACAAAGACCCAAGAAAGAAACCAATAAAAACTTGATACCCAGCAGAGTCTGAATTAAAAATGTTCATGAGAATAGTATGGATTATTTAATGAATGGAAAATTGTTTTCATTAAGAAAAAGAAACAGACTTTGCTTTGAACCATTTATAATTCCAGTAACAATAAAAACAAATTTTTAAAATATTGGAAAAAATAAAGTAGAATACTTAAATAACAGGAAATGTTTTATAGTGAAGATGAAAAACCATAGAGAGAAGACTGATAAATATTAACTACAATAAAATGTAAGACTTCTGCACCACTAAATATATTATACACAAAAAAGTAATACAAACAGTCTGAACATATTTGTATTGCCTATAATACTGAAAGGTTAGTACCTGGTACAAAATACATTAGGATCTACTGAAAATGGATAAAATAAAAAATGTAAAGCAATCAGTTTAAAAGTGAAAAATGGATATGGTCATCTAACTGAAACAGTAATTTTGAATTAACATAAATACATTTAAAAATATTTAATTGCATTCATAATGAAGGATCTGAAAACAAGCACAAAATGAAAATAGATTTTATGTTTATCTGATTGACAAACATTTTGAAATGTGACAATATATTGGGTTAAGAAGGATGTGGAGTAAAGGGAACTCTCACACACTATTAAGAATGTAAATTAATAGAGCAATTTGGCAATATATAATAAATTTAAGGACATGCATATCCTCTGACTTAGCAATTACAGTAAGGTATATACTTGAGAGGAAATCTTTCAGAAGTATCAATGCTACTATACAAAGATGTTTATTGCTGGATTTTCATATTATCAAGGATCTAGAAACAATGTAATTTTTCATCAATAGTAGAATGGATGAATACATTGTAGCATACTTATATATTGGCATAGAATGATGCAGAGAAAATTATTGTTAAATAAATCAGCATGCATAAACACCACAATTATTAATGGATGATAAACATGTTGCAAATGAATACCTAAAATTATTTCATTCATTCAAAGTTTCAAATAATGCAAAACAATACTAGATAATTCTATAGATACATAAGCACCTAACAAATGATATCATTCTACATAAGCTTAAGAACATGAAATTGATAAAAGAGTTTACTTAAGCATAGGAATAAAGGAATAGAATCAGCAAGGGCAGACACTGCTGTAATATCTTATAACTTCCAAAAAATATCTGCAACAAATGGGACAATGTGTGCAGATTTACTAATTAGTTGTGGATACACAGGTGGTCTTTATGTTATTTCTATGTTTGGTTTTATGTTGTAAACAGTTCACAATAAAAAATTAAGCAATGGAAGCATTACAATAATTTAATATTATAGGTAAATATCAAATAGATTATGGGTAGGAAAGAACTTAAATTCCTTGGAGCAAAAAAAAGAGACAATAAAGTGAAATATAGCTTGAAAATATTTTAAATGATAAAACTTCATCATTTCAAAATATAAATGAAAAATTAAAATATAAATGAAAGCAAGTACTACATATAACCAGAATTGAGTTTGTAACTTCCCGAAAGTGGTCTTAAAATGAATAAGAAAGAAAACAGTATTAGCACTACAATTTGAAAATATGCAAGGCAAAGAACCTAAGAAGGAAATTCACAACATAAATTCAAATTAGCAGTAAAATACGAATATGTTAAATCATTAAATATAGGTACACACATATATGTATACATACATAGAAATATAGACATAGATAAAACATCAGAATGTAATCTATTTTTTAATGGAAAAGCAGTGATTGTTAAAGAGTGGAGAAGAGGAATCACATATTGGTGGGTATACATGGAGGTTAAAAAGGATATAGTTTGAAAACTTTGGCATCTCCTTCAGAGGCCTTATGAGTAGACAATATAGATAAAATGGATAATTTCCTAGAAACACATAAACAACCAACACTGACTCAAGAATAAATAGAAGATTTTAACAATCCAATGAAAAATAGAGACTGAATCAGTCATCAAAAACCTACTAACAAAAAAAAAAGATCAGGACATAAAGGTTGTTTCATAGATGAATTCCACCAATCATTCCAAGAAGAATTAATACCAATCCCACTCAAACTCTTGGAAAAAATTGAAGAGAAGGGAACACTACCAAGCTCATTATACAAAGCAAATACATCACCATAATTCAAAGCCTGAGAAGCATACTACAAGAAAAGAAAATGGCAGAACAATCTTCCTAATGAATAAAGATTCAATCTGAACAAAATACTTGAAAATCAAATTGAACTGTACATTAAAAGAATTGTACACCATGAGCACATGTGTTTTTTTCCAGGTATGCAAAAGTGGTTCAACAGAAGAAAATCAATTAATGTAATAAACCACACTTACAAACTGAAAGAGAAAAACCACACGACCACCTCAATTGAAGCAGAAAAGGCATTTGAAAAAGTGCAGTGTCCTTTCTTGATAAAATGTTTTGAAAGGCAGCAATCAAAGGTAACTTCCATGACATGACATAGGGTGTATATGAAAAATTCGAAGCAGAGCTCATAATCCAGGGGGAGAGGCTGAAAGCTTTCTCTCTAAAAGTAGGAAGAACACAAGGATGCCCACAGTCACCACTGTTGTGTGTTATTCAAAATTGTGCTAGAAGTTCTAGCTAGAGCAATAATTAGGAAAAAAGAAAGAAAAGAAAAGAAAAGAAATAAAAGTCCTCCAAATTAGAAAAGAAGTAAAAATTTCACATTCACATACACAAGTAATGAACTATCTGAGGAGAAAATCAAGAAAACAATTCCATTTACAATAACAACTAAAGGAATTAAATAGCTACAAATAAACTTAACCAAGGTCATAAGGTATTGACATTCAGAAAACTACAATACATTACTAAAATAAATCAGAGTTAATAAATGGAAGGACACTCTGTGTTCATAGACTAGAAAGCTAAATATTCTTAAGATCTCAGTTTAACTCAAATTCATCTGCAGACTCAATGTAATACCAATCAAAATCCAAACAGCCTACTTTGCAGAAATGGAAAAGTTAATTACCAAATTTATATGGATAGGTAAGGGGCCTCAAATAGCCAAAAAACATCTTGAAAAAGAAGAATGATGTTGGAGGACTCATGCTTGCTGACTTTAAAGCATATTACAGTGCTCCAGTTGTCTAAAGAGCATGGTACTGACATAAAGATAGACACATTGATCAATGGAATTGAATTGAGATTTCAGATACAGACCCTGAAGTCTACAGTCAATTAATATTTGACATGTCTCCCAGGACTACTCAACTGAGACAGAGCAGTCTTTTTAATAACTGGGGCTAGGAGACCTTGAAATCCATATCCAAAAGAATAATAGAGGGACCCTATCTCATGACCTATACAAAAATTAACTCAAAATGGATTAAAAACTTAAATATAAGAAACAGTGCCATAAAATTCCTAAAAGAAAATGTAGAGTAGTGATAGACAGTGGTTTCCTAGACTTATTCCCAAAGCACAAGCAATGAAAGAAGAAATGAGGAAATGAGATCTCCTCAAAAGTGAATACTTTTATGCTTCAAAGGACTGTTAAAAAGGTAAAAAGGCAGCCTCTTTAATGGTACAAAATATTGGAAACCACATACCTGAGGAGAGTTTGATATCCAGAATATATAAGGAAATCTTACAACTCAACAATAAAAAGACAGATGACCCAATTTTAAAATTGGGAAAAAGGCATGGATAGGCATTTTCCAAACAGGAAATACAAATGGCTAAGGAGCATATTAGAAGATGCTCAACTTTGCTAGCTACTAGGGAAATGCAAATCAAAACCAGGAGATATTGCTTCAAACCTACTAGAATGGCTAATATTCAACAAACAGGAATCTACAAGTGTTGGAAAGGATGTAGCCAAATAGGAAAACTTAGTCACTGTTCCTGGGAAAGTAGAAAGTTGCAGCCGCTGTGGAAGAGAGTTTGGCAGTTTTCAGAAAGGCATCTATACAAGTGCAAATGATCCATCATCCCACTACTAGGTACATAAGCATAAGAACAGAAAGTAGGAATGCAGACAGACATTTACACAACAATGCTCATAGTGACATTATTCTCAATTGCCAAAAGATGGAAAGAAGCCGAGTGTCCATCAACCAACCAATGTATGAACAAGTGTGGTATAGACATATGATGGACTATGGTTCAGCATTCAGAATGAAGCCCTGAAGCATGTGACAACATGGATGAACCTTGAGAGCCGTATGTTTAGTGAAATAAGTCAGATACAAAAGGACAAATATTGTATGATTGCACTAATATGAGCTAATTGTAATAAGTGAACTCACATAATTGAAATCCAGAATACAGGTTTCCAGGAGATAGAATAAGTGTAGAGAATGCAGAGCAGATACTTACTATGTGCAGAATATTTAAATCAGTGGAATTTAAACATTTGGAAATGAATACAGGCAATGGGAGGACAATATGGTGAGAACATGTAACAGCACTAAATTATGCATGTGATTGTGCTTGAATAGGGAAGAGTAGAGGCATGTGTGTCACTGGAAGGAAATATGGAGGATAAAACTTGGCACTGTAAAACCCAGTGAACCTTGTGGCAGAAGACAGCTGCAATTAATAGTACAAGCAAAAAAGTGTTCTTTCATGAACCAGAAAAAAATGTATGCCGTTAGTAAAAGTGTTAATCATAAAGTGGTATATGGGAAAAATGTACCTATTGCAAACTGTGGACTATAGTTAATAGCAATATTTTAATATTCTTTCATCAGTAGGAACAAATGTATCACACTAATGCTAGAGGTCAATAATAGGGGTAAACAGAGGTATTTTTTTTTGACTAATGAAAATGTTCTAAAATTGATTTTAGTAAAGAATACACAAATATGTGATGATACTGTGAACCATTGATTTTATACTTTGGATGGATTATTTGTTATGAGAATATATCCAAATAAAACTGCTAAAAATGTTTTATAAGGAGGTCATTGTACTGGAAATATCATTCCAAAGATGTTTTTGGAGAAATAATATGAGATACACCCATATATTATAAATATGTATATATAGTACAAAAGAATAAAAACACACCTTCCATGCTTGGCAGATGTATGGAAAATAGTTTGGAAATTATAAAACACTTTGAAATGTAATATGTTGCCTTTATCATAGCATGTCATAATTCTATTTTTCATAACTTTGCACAAGTATGAGTACCAAAGATGAATCATCTATTCTTTTCTGGTTTTCTGGAGCAATAATAGTACATTCTGGTTTGTCTCTCATTTTCAATAAGGGTGGGTATAATTTAATTCATTGTGATGACACTGTACTCAACCAAATAATGTGACACATTCTTCCAACTTCCATAAGTGAATTAATAAAGACAAACATTACTCAAAGACACAAAGTGAATTATTAATTTAGGTTGCTAAGTAATACCTCAAATCATGATATATTATGCACCTTCCTCATCAAAAAAAAGTGTATTATTTAGCAAAAAAAATTCTTTTGAATAAATTCCCTTATTGCTCTTTTAACCTCTTTGTTTCTCAGGCTATAGATAAAAGGATTTAACACGGGACTCACAAAGATATAAAAAACAGCTACAATTTTCCCCTCTTCTAAAGATGTCTCAGAAGTGGGCCTCAAATACATGCAGAACAGAGTTCCATAAAAGATGGTGACAGACATCAGATGGGATCCACAGGTGGAGAAGGCTTTGTGCTTCCCCTCAGCTGAGTGGATGCCCAGGATGGCTGTGAATATGAAAATACAAGAGATGAGGATGATGGTGAGAAAACAAGTGAGGTTGAAACCAACCACCACAAACATGTCAGTTTCTTTGACATAGATATCTGAGAAGGCGAGGACTATGAGAGGTGGGTCCGCACAGTAAAAGTGGTTCATCTCATTGGGTCCACAAGACAGATGAAGCATCAGGATGGTCTAGGCCAGACCATTGGCAAAGCCATAAATATAGGGAGCAGCAACCAGAGAGAAGCAGGTATGTCTGGACATTTTACTCCCATATAACAAGGGTTTACAGATGGCCACATAGCGGTCATAAACCATTACTGCAAGGATATAATAGTCAGTGATCATCAGGGCAATGAAAAAGTGGAATTGTATAAAACAACCAGTGAAGGAAACAGTTTTTCTCTTGGATAAGAAATTAACTAGCATCTGAGGAGTGACAGTGTTGGAGTAACAGATGTCTAAAAAGGAGAGATGACTGAGGAAGAAATACACTGGTGTGTCAAGTTTTATGTCACATCTGTTTAACAAAATCATGGTCATATTGCCTATTACTGTGATAAGATAGATCAGCAGGAATACCACAAAAAGGACAGGTTGCAGTTCAGCTTGATCTGTCAGTACCAGGAGAATAAACCTAGTCACAGGTGTGTGGTTTTTCTTTAACATTGTATTTGCTTGGCTTTTAATGAGGTCTAAATAGGAGGAAATAAAATTCATTGGTATGTTGTCATTTATACATTACCCCCATCATGTCATCTGATACTTCTTCCTCTTCTGTTAAACTTGTAATTCTATGTGATGTAAAGATATAGCCCATTAAGCATATGATTTATAATTTAAACATCTAAATTGATATAGAGCTCCTTTTGCATAAAGGCAGTCTTACTGTTTTTTATTTTTTTTTTCATTTTTATTGAGATTGTTCAGATACCATACAATTATCCAAAGATCCAAAGTGTACAATCACTTGCCCCTGGGTACCCTCATACAGCTGCGCATCCATCACACTTAATTTTTGTTCAATTTTTAGAAACTTTTCAGTACTCCAGACAAGAAATAAAGTGAAAGATGAAAAAAGAAAAAAAGAAAAGGAAACTCTAATCCTCCCCTATCCCTAACCAACCCCCCTCAATTTTTGACTCCTAGTATTGATATAGTACATTTGTTAGTTTATGAAAAAATGTTGAAATACTACTAACTATAGTATATAGTTTGTAATAGGTATATAGTTCTTTCCTATATGTCCCTCTATTATTAACTGCTAATTGTATCGTCATACATTTGTTCTGGTTCATGAAGTGATTTCTAGTATTTGTACAGTTGATCATGGACATTGCCCACCATAGGATTCAGTTTTATACATTTCCATCTTTTGACCTCCAGCTTTCCTTCTGGTGACATATATGACTCTGAGCTTCCCCTTTCCACCTCATTCACACACCATTCGGCGCTGTTAGTTATTCTCAAGTCTTGCTACCAACACCCCTGTCATTTCCAAACATTTAAGTTCATCCTAATTGAACATTCTGCTCATACTAAGCAACCACTCCCCATTCTTAAGCCTTGTCCTATATCCTGGTACCTTATATTTCATGTCTATGAGTTTACATATTGTAATTAGTTCCTATCAGTGAGACCCTGCAATAATTGTCCTAATGTGTCTGGCTTATTTCACTCAGTATAGTGCCCTCGAGGTTTTGTCATCGACCCATTTTTTTTAATATGGTTTTGTTCACTCACCATACATTCCATCCCAAGTAAATACTCGATGGTTTTCTGCATGGTCATACATTTATGTGTTCACCACCTTCACCACTACCTATAAGAGCATCTACATTACTTCCACAAGGCAGGAGGGAGAGTCAAAGAAGGTAGAGAGGCAAAAGAAAGAGGAAAAAAAGAAAATGACAGCTAGGAAGCAGCAAAAGGAAAAATAACCTTAAATCAAAGTAGAATAAAGAATCAGACAATACCACCAATGTCAAGTGTCTAACATGCCTCTCCTATCCCCCCCTCTTATCTGCATTCACCTTGGTATATCACCTTTGTTACATTAAAGGAAGCATAATACAATGATTCTATTAGTTACAGTCTCTAGTTTATGCTGATTGCATCCCTCCCCCAATGCCTCCCCATTTTTAACACCTTGCAAGGTTGACATTTGCTTGCTCTCCCTCGTAAAAGAACATATTTGTACATTTTATCACAATTGTTGAATACTCTAGATTTCACCAAGTTACACAGTCCCAGTCATTATCTTTCCTCCTTTCTTGTGGTGTCTCACATGCTCCCCATCTTTCTCTCTCAACCGTATTCATAGTTACCTTTGTTCAGTGTACTTACATTGTTGTGCTACCACCTCCAAAATTTGTGTTCCAAACCACACACTCCTGTCTTCTATCACCGTGTAGTGCTCCCTTTAGTATTTCCTGTAGGGCAGGTGTCTTGTTCACAAAGTCTCTCATTGTCTGTTTGTCAGAAAATATTTTGAGCTCTCCCTCATATTTGAAGGACAGCTTTGCTGGATACGGGATTCTTGGTTGGTGGTTTTTCTCTTTCAGTATCTTAAATATATCACACCGCTTCCTTCTTGCCTCCATGGTTTCTGCTGAGAGATCCGCACATAGTCTTATTAAGCTTCCTTTGTATGTAATGGATTGCTTTTCTCTTGCTGCTTTCAGGATTCTCTTTGTCTTTGACATTTGATAATCTGATTATTACGTGTCTTGGCGTAGTCATATCTCTTCTGTTTGGAGTACGCTGCAATTCTTGGATCTGTAATTTTATGTCTTTCATAAGAGATGGGAAATTTTCATTAATTATTTCCTCTATTATTGCTTCTGCCCCCTTTCCCTTCTCTTCTCCTCCTGGGACACCAATGATACGTACATTACTGTACTTTGTTTCATCCTTGAGTTCTCGGAGACGTTGCTCATATTTTTTCATTCTTTTCTCCATCTGTTCCTTTGCGTGTAGGCTTTCAGGTGTTTTGTTCTCCAGTTCCTGAGTGTTTTCTTCTGCCTCTTGAGATCTGCTGTTGTATGCTTCCATTGTGTCTTTCATCTCTTGTGTTGTGCCTTTCATTTCCATAGATTCTACTAGTAGGTTTTTTGAACTTTTGATTTCTGCCGTATACATTTCCAGTGCTTCCTTTACAGCCTCTATCTCTTTTGCAATATCTTCTCTAAACTTTTTGAATTGATTTAGCATTAGTTGTTTAAATTCCTGTATCTCAGTTGAAGTGTATGTTTGTTCCTTTGACTGGGCCATAACTTTGTTTTTCTTAGTGTAGGTTGTAATTTTCTGTTGTCTAGGCATGGTTTCCTTGGTTATCCAAATCAGGTTTTCCCAGACCAGAACAGGCTCAGGTTCCAGAGGGAAGAAATATTCAGTATCTGGTTTCCCTGCGGGTGTGTCTTAGAAAATTGCTCCACCCTTTGATGCCTCGGGTCACTGTGCTTTTCTGCCCAGCAGGTGGCGCCTGTTAGCCTATAATTCTTGACTGGTGTGAGGAGGTGTGGCCGTGTTCCCCCAGGCTCTGGGGTCTGGTTCTGAATGGAAAGGGCCCCACCCCTTTCCTCCTAGAAAAGACAGACCCCCCAGGTGGAGGTCATTAACATTTCAATGGTCTCGCTCTCTGCTTGTGCTGTCTCTGCCCTTCCCCAAGTCACAGCCCTGGAAACTTAAAATGACTGGGGCTTTCTTCACTGAGCCAAGAAAGAAACAGATAGTCCCCTTCAGACCCAGTCAAGGTGACCCTCCAGCTCTCCCAGGTCAGTCGTCACCCAAAGCCTCTGTCTGTTTTTTGGGGCTGCGTACCTGTAGTGAGCAGTTCACACTCGCTACTTAAAACCCCAGTTGGAGCTCAGCTGAGCTGTATTCGCTTGCTGGGAGAGAGCTTCTCTGTGGCACCACGAGGCTCCGCAGCTCGGGCTATGGGGGAGGGGGTCTCCCAACCTGGTTCTGCAGGTTTTACTTACAGATTTTATGCTGTGTTCTCGGGCATTCCTCCCAATTCAGGTTGGTGTATGATGAGTGGATGGTCTCGTTTGTCCCCCCGCAGTTATTCTGGATTATTTACTAGTTGTTTCTGGTTTTTTGTAGTTGTTCCAGGGGGACTGCTTAGCTTCCACTCCTCTCTATGCCGCCATCTTGCCCCTCTCTCCCTTACTTTTGTTTTTAATGGCACCATTTATGGAACTTTTATATTTGCCCATTTACAATTTCCTTCAACAGGGGGATGAAAATGTTGCTTTTTTTTTTTTTCATTGAACTTTCAATCCTTTGTTTTACAGCATAGCTTTTCATGGGGTATCTAAAATATTAGTCTTGAAAATTGCCTATGCTATGAGCAGCTGAGTAGGCTTGGGCATACCTGAAACTGATATATGGTGCACATCCTTGTAGAACTGGGATCTCCTTTCCTGCCCTTCTGAACATCTTCAAGCTCTTCCCTCACCCTGCAATGTTGTCCATTTTCCCAGTCTAATCTACCTCAGTTGGCCCTCTAATCACCAGATGTTACCTAACTTTTAAGACACAGCTCAAGATCTCCTCAGTTTTATATTATTTTTGTGTGTACCAGAAAAGGCAAAAATTGGTACTTTGGATGAAAATAGATCTTACCATTCTTATATGTAAAGCACAAATTTGTTTATAAACACAGTCTATAAACAAATACATATATGTATATGTATCTGTATCTCTACATATCTATAGAGAGAATCTATATATTTAGAGACAGGTATAATTTTCATGGGTGATGAAAGGGTGATTAGGGAAAAAATAAGGTATAAAAGGCTTTCTTTTGGGGATACAATGGAATAAAAAGGTTGGGAAATATTGCCCCAGATCAGAATGACTTTTTTAACTACCTCAACCAAACTCCTTGCAAATTAATAAAAACATTATAGTATGAATTCAACTTAAGTTATTTAAAACATGTACAGTGGCCTTAGGCAAATAATAATGATATCAACTGAACAATCTAGATGGTAGTTAAGGTATCCTGAAGTGCATCTCCCAACATTTAGCCAGGATGAAAGCAGAGAGATCATCATGGAAACATCTCCATCCTCCTTCAGTGGCACTTAATGTTATGTGCATTTTTAAAAACAGAATCAGTGGCAAGTTTGGAAACAGGTCACTTTGTAAGGAACACTGTAAATCCATCACCCAAACTTTATTGTCCATTGAATTATCCTATTCTGTACAAGAGGTCTTTGGACATTTTGACTAAGATAATATACAAGACAGTTTAAATAATTCAATAGATTCACAATTATTTTGCATTTTACTTTTTGGAAACTCAGAAGTTCAAACTGAATTTTATTATAGTAATTGTCAAATGGACAAACACCCATTTTTTTGACAGAATGAAGTCATAGAAAATTAATTGGCCTTAATTCAGGATTCCTCTTCTTGTCTGTTCATGTCTCATGATTTATATAAAATGCCACCTTTCACATGTCACTTAGTCTAATATGACACAAAGACAGACAGACATCCTTGGTATTTTTAACATCTCTATTTATTGAAATATTAATCAAAAGTTCAAATAATTAGTATCCCCATTTATTTATTCTTGATTGTGAGAAAATGAGGTAAGACAAATAAATGAACTTTCCAAATAATTTAACTGAGCAGCTTATGGTAATAACTTTCATTTAAAGGATCAGAACACAGTATCCCATATGGTCTGATCAAGGAAACTCTAGAGAGAAGCATTTGTAGGTGGATGTAAATGGCTCTGTGATATCCCAGACTTTGTCCTCCAAACATTCACCTTCACCCTGGGGCTCTCTCATCTGAGTGCTTGTTGCAAATGCTGGCTGTCCCAAAGAATCTCAAAGATTTGTCTTCAGCTTTAACAAGGGTATTGTCTCTTTAAATGTAGTCATGGGTTAAGTTGAAGGAAAAAAAGAAATTTAGAGAAGACATGATCCTGGAATAAATTTTACGTAAGTTTAGTCAAAGAGACAAATTGATCAATTGATAAACTAAATAACCCAAAAGTGGCCAATGCATCCTGAGGTGATTAAAGCACATTACAGAATAGTATGCTCATTATTTAAAAGAGTAACCTTGTTGATTCAGAAGAAATCAGAGAAATTATTGAATACTATCCCTTTATTTGTGTTCATGAATCAATGTAGAATAAGAATGCTTAATTATTGAGAGTTAGCAGAGTATAACATTTATTGGGAAATTTTCTGAAACCAGAATCCCTGGCTGGAAATCCCAACTTCTCTAGTTTCTAGCTGTGAGCTTTGGACACATTATTAATCCCTTGCTTCAGTTTCCTCATCATAACATATAGTTAAAAATAGCAAGTCGCCCATGCAAGGAAATTAGTTGTGAAAATTTACATATTTATAAACTTTGTAAATATGCATGCAATGTGGTAAGCTTTAATAAGTTGTAACTACTATTATTACTTAATAAGTCAGGTCTAGTCCAGAACAAGATTTGGCATCAAAACATGAGCTCATAAAGGATAAGAATTTTGTCTAATCTCTAGCTGCAGCCTTGGTAGCACGTAGAACAGTGCTCCCCCAATTGTAGGTGGTAAATTATTGTGGATGGAATGAATATTCTCTTAGGTCTAATTCCCCTTCCATTATGTAATGTCACTCTATTGCACGTTTATAAATAACTGTACTCTGAAAATAGGGCATAATTATCTACTCAATTTAATAGTCACATTTACTAATTCATCAGAATATGAATTTCAGGGTTTTGTTTCATGTTTACTAGTTAAAAGGTTTAATCTAGATAATAAAATCTAAAATATGTCTAATCCTACCTGAGAGGGTGGTTTCCCAGATCCGTTATGGACTAGAAGAACCTTTAGTATTTATAACCAATTTTTTCACATAGGGACAAATCCCTATGGTTCAATTATTTCTAGTGGAAAGTCATTCTTACTATGAAGATTACCTAATACATTTCATTCTTCTGAGAATCCCAAGTGCATTGAGGACATGATTTTTACCCATTCTCCAATATCATCAGGGAATTAAATCTCCTAAGAATAGTGAGGCAATAAGATTTGTTATTTATTTTAATTTAGACTTAAACTTTTTTTTTTGATTTGGGAAATATTATGTGCTTTGATTTATAATATGTAAGAAATATTATATGGTATATGGAGAAAATATTGTATTCTGAGATTCCATTGGAAAATCAATTAATTTTTTGGTTAACTTGACTAGCCATTTACTGATTCTGAACCTTGTAACACATCCTTTAATTTAAATATTATCCATTTGTGTCTTGATATATAATAGAGGTGTTTTGGTGATTCTGCCCTTGCCCCTTCTAATTCCAGCCCAGATCTGATATCTATTCTTCTCTCTCTTGCTTTGTGCAGTTGGAGTTTAACCCCTATGAGCACAACAAAAGGGCTCCTTGGTGACTAGTTTCCAACTGATTTTGCCAGTGGGAGGCACCAACAGAATTTCAGAGTTGGGAAGGAAAGAGGAGGAGCTCAATATTCTTCTCATTCTCTTCCAGAGTCATTTTGAAGATGTTAGAATGTCAGCAGCCCTCCAAGGTGAACTTGAGCCCACGTATTTTTTAGAGAAGAAGGTGGCAAAGGTCCTTCTACCTTGTTCCAGCTCTCATGGGGCTCTAGTGAAGAACCCACTTTCTATGTCCCTTCAGTCCCAGGGGTGGAAATTGCTTTCTGCATTTAACTTCCAGGTGCTCCAAATTCTTTGGTTTACTTTCCTAATTTGCTCCACTATCCATCTTTTCATTAAATCCCTTTCAGGTAACCCATCTGAGTGGAGCATTGTTTATCCCCATGTTCCTGACCCAGGCCAAAGCAGCACATAGTAGTTACTCACTAACAATGGCAGCAGTAGCAGCAGTAAAATAATTATTGTGATGGCATTTATTGTTCTTGTTACAAATTTGGGATATTTATGAGCTTACTGTTGTTGGAATGTTAAGGAGCCATTAAATGACATCTCCTCTGGAATCCTAAATTAATTGAAGAATACACATAAGAGTCAGATTATTACAAAATTACTCTCAGTATTGCAGCTAAACTTGAAGTTGAGAATGTGGCTTATGCATATGCTTTTCTGCTCCTCTCTTTGACTTGAAATCTCTCAGACACAGCAGAACAGCTTGATGAACTATTGCTCCCTCCTTCCCTTTTCAGAGAATATCCAGCCTTCATCATATAGAGAAGAAGAGAACATTTTGGATTCAAGCAAGGCAGCTGCTATGACCTTTTCAATGATTTCAACTAATTTAATTCAAACTAATCTTAAAGCAGATCCCACAGTCTAACAAGGGAATCTCTGTCTCTTGCATTTAATAGGTAAGAAGAAATGATCTTAGATCATAATGAGATAAACACTTGTTTATGTGTTTATAACCCTCTACCCACTATCACTGTTTAATTGCCCATTCATGATCTCTTCATTAAATACTAATCAGCACCTAAAATTTTGTGCAGATCTCTATAGGAGAAATCAAGATGAAATTGATATTATATCTGTCTTCAGAGCATGTACAGTCCAGTAAAAGAAATGGAAAAGCTAGGGAAGAAGGCAAAGGCCAAAAAGGAGGCAAAGAACATTGTCACACAGAGGGAAAACTATTCTAGCTGAAGACATGTCAAGTACTGTTATAGAAGTGTTTTATGATTATGAAGACAGGAGCACCTTTATAAATGCCATAAAATTGATACTAATATATAAATTAGGGTAGTGGGTTTTACATTTTTTAAAAGGTACGATATACATCTGATTAACTCATAATTTTGGTTTCTACTCATTAAAATGTGACTTTTGTAAACACATCCAGAGGGAGGCATGATAATACTCATGGGTGAATTTTTGATGGATTCTTCAGGGATGAGGTTCTGAAGGTTAGTCATTGAGGCATAAATTTTCCCACTTCTGTGTCCTTTGGGGAGGCTAAGAAATAACTACATCTTCACTGGTCAGTCTGACAAATTTGAAATGAAATACCCCTATGATGAGGAACATGATATTGTTTGATTTCTTCCTATTTCCTCTTATCAAACATAGACAGAAGTTAGTACGACTACAAGAATTTCCACACTAAGTCAAAACCACAGACTGACAGACCCTGTACATTTTCTGACCAAGGCAGAACATGGAAACATCCCTCACCCAATTTACACATCCATATTTAGAAATAGGCTAAGGTTTGGAGTAGAAATATATGTTGAGCATTACATGGAATCAAAAAGTTTATAAAGGAGTTACAGTCCTGAAATTTAGAGTCATCTATGTCACTAGAAGGAAAATTGGCAGTTAAAACATGGGAATGGATAACGCAGTGAATCTTGTGGTGGAAGATGACTGTGATTAACTGTTTAAATCTCAAAAAGTTATTTCACATACTCATTCAAATATATGATGCTATTACAAGGAATTAGTAATATAATGGTCTATGGGGAAAATTGTACCTATTGAAAACTATGGAGTATAGTTGATGGTAATATTTTAAAATTCTTTCATCAATAGTAACAAATGCACCTTTTCACAATCATGGGTCAATAATAGGTGGAAATAAGGAGTATTGATATTCATTTTAAAGTCAACTTCTCTCAGAGATCCTTCAAAAAAATATACTATATTCTTTCAGACTTCCGGATCATGAGTTGTAGATTTATAATGAAACTATCATATTAAAACAGATTGCACTGATGCAGGAACTGATAAATGGACCTTAGAATAAAGACACCAGAAATGAACCAATGAAAATTTGGTATATGACAGTGTTAGCATTAAAAGTGTCCTGAGAATACTATGGAATAGTTAATAAATGGAAATACATTTTCATTAAAAAAGAAAATTAAGCTTTGTCTTGAACCACTTAGAAGTTGAGAAACAATAATGACTTAAACAGGAAAAAACAAAATTTTAAAATATGGGGAACAAAAAAGATAATATTTTTTTTTTTTTTTTTTTTTTTTTTTTTTTACTTTTTTTTTTTTGTACTTTCGATTGTTTACAGTACCATTACATAGTTGTACATTCATCACCTAAATCAATCCCTGACACCTTCATTAGCACACACACAAAAATAACAAGAATAATAATTAGAGTGAAAAAGAGCAATTGAAGTAAAAAAGAACACTGGGTACCTTTGTCTGTCTGTTTCCCTCCCCTACTTTTCTACACATCCATCCATAAACTAGACAAAGTGGTGTTTGGTCCTTATGGCTTTCCCAATCCCATTGTCACCCCTCATAAGCTACATTTTTATACAACTGTCTTCGAGATTCATGGGTTCTGGGTTGTAGTTTGATAGTTTCAGGTATCCACCACCAGCTACCCCAATTCTTTAGAACCTAAAAAGGGTTGTCTAAAGTGTGCATAAGAGTGCCCACCAGAGTGACCTCTCGGCTCCTTTTGGAATCTCTCTGCCACTGAAGCTTATTTCATTTCCTTTCACATCCCCCTTTTGGTCAAGAAGATGTTCTCCGTCCCACGGTGCCAGGTCTACATTCCTCCCTGGGAGTCATATTCCACGTTGCCAGGGAGATTCACTTCCCTGGGTGTCTGATCCCACGTAGGGGGGAGGGCAGTGATTTCACCTTTCAAGTTGGCTTAGCCAGAGAGAGAGGGCCACATCTGAGCAACAAAGAGGCATTCAGGAGGAGACTCTTAGGCACAAATATAGGGAGGCCTAGCCTCTCCTTTGCAGCAACCGTCTTCCCAAGGGTAAAACTTATGGTAGAGGGCTCAACCCATCAAACCACCAGTCCCCTATGTCTGTGGTCATGTTAGCAACCATGGAGGTGGGGTAGGCGAATACCCCTGCATTCTCCACAGGCTCCTCAAGGGGGCACTACATCTTTTTTTTTTTTTTTTTTCCCCTTGTTTGTCTTTTTTCTTTTTTTTTTTTTTTTTTTTTTTTTTTTTTTTTTTTTTTTTTTAACTTTCCCTTCTTTTTTCAAATCACCTGTATGAAAAAAAAAGTTAAAAAGAAAACAAACATACAATAAAAGAGCATTTCAAAGAGACCATAGCAAGGGAGTAAGAAAAAGACAACTAACCTAAGATAACTGCTTAACTTCCAACATGTTCCTACTTTACCCCAAGAAAGTTACATAATATAGCAACATTTCAGTGAACTTGTTCCTACTACAACCATCAGAAATTAACAGACCATAGTCATTTCTGGGCATCCCCAGAACGTTAAATAGCTTATCTGTTCTTCCTGGATTATTGTTCCCCCTTCCTTAATTGCTCTCTACTGCTAGTTCCCCTACATTCTACATTATAAACCATTTGTTTTACATTTTTCAAAGTTCACATTAGTGGTAGCATATAATATTTCTCTTTTTGTGCCTGGCTTATTTCGCTCAGCATTATGTCTTCAAGGTTCATCCATGTTGTCATATGTTTCACCAGATCGTTCCTTCTTACTGCCGCGTAGTATTCCATCGTGTGTATATACCACATTTTATTTATCCACTCATCTGTTGAAGGACATTTGGGTTGTTTCCATCTCTTGGCAATTGTGAATAATGCTGCTATGAACATTGGCGTGCAGATATCTGTTCGTGTCACTGCTTTCCGATCTTCCGGGTATATACCGAGGAGTGCAATCGCTGGATCGAATGGTAGCTCTATATCTAGTTTTCTAAGGAACTGCCAGACTGACTTCCAGAGTGGCTGAACCATTATACAGTCCCACCAACAATGAATAAGAGTTCCAATTTCTCCACATCCCCTCCAGCATTTGTAGTTTCCTGTTTGTTTAATGGCAGCCATTCTAACCGGTGTTAGATGGTATCTCATTGTGGTCTTAATTTGCATCTCTCTAATAGCTAGTGAAGCTGAACATTTTTTCATGTGTTTCTTGGCCATTTGTATTTCCTCTTCAGAGAACTGTCTTTTCATATCTTTTGCCCATTTTATAATTGGGCTGTCTGTACTATTGTCATTGAGTTGTAGGATTTCTTTGTATATGCAAGATATCAGTCTTTTGTCAGATACATGGTTTCCAAAAATTTTTTCCCATTGAGTTGGCTGCCTCTTTACCTTTTTGAGAAATTCCTTTGAGGTGCAGAAACTTCTAAGCTTGAGGAGTTCCCATTTATCTATTTTCTCTTTTGTTGCTTGTGCTTTGGGTGTAAAGTCTAGGAAGTGGCCTCCTAATACAAGGTCTTGAAGATGTTTTCCTACATTATCTTCTAGGAGTTTTATGGTACTTTCTTTTATATTGAGATCTTTGGTCCATTTTGAGTTAATTTTTGTGTAGGGGGTGAGGTAGGGGTCCTCTTTCATTCTTTTGGATATGGATATCCAACTCTCCCAGCCCCATTTGTTGAAAAGACCATTATGGCTCAGTTCGGTGACTTTGGGGGCCTTATCAAAGATCAGTCGGCCATAGATCTGAGGGTCTATCTCTGAATTCTCAATTCGATTCCATTGATCTATATGTCTATCTTTGTGCCAGTACCATGCTGTCTTGGCAACTGTGGCTTTATAATAAGCTTCAAAGTCAGGGAGTGTAAGTCCTCCCACTTCGTTTTTCTTTTTTAGAGTGTCTTTAGCAATTCGAGGCATCTTCCCTTTCCAAATAAATTTGATAACTAGCTTTTCCAAGTCTGCAAAGTAGGTTGTTGGAATTTTGATTGGGATTGCATTGAATCTGTAGATGAGTTTGGGTAGAATTGACATCTTAATGACATTTAGCCTTCCTATCCATGAACATGGAATATTTTTCCATCTTTTAAGGTCCCCTTCTATTTCTTTTAGTAGAGTTATGTAGTTTTCTTTGTATAGGTCTTTTACATCTTTGGTTAAGTTGATTCCTAGGTACTTGATTTTTTTAGTTGCTATTGAAAATGGTATCTTTTTCTTGAGTGTCTCTTCAGTTTGTTCATTTCTAGCATATAGAAACATTACTGACTTATGTGCATTAATCTTGTATCCCGCTACTTTGCTAAATTTGTTTATTAGCTCTAGTAGGTGTATCGTTGATTTCTCAGGGTTTTCTAGATATAAGATCATATCATCTGCAAACAATGACAGTTTTACTTCTTCTTTTCCAATTTGGATGCCTTTTATTTCTTTGTCTTGCCGGATTGCCCTGGCTAGCACTTCCAGCACAATGTTGAATAACAGTGGTGACAGCGGGCATCCTTGTCTTGTTCCTGATCTTAGAGGGAAGGCTTTCAGTCTCTCACCATTGAGTACTATGCTGGCTGTGGGTTTTTCATATATGCTCTTTATCATGTTGAGGAAGTTTCCTTCAATTCCTACCTTTTGAAGTGTTTTTATCAAAAAGGGATGTTGGATTTTGTCAAATGCTTTTTCAGCATCTATTGAGATGATCAATTGATTTTTCCCTTTTGAGTTTTTAATGTGTTGTAATACATTGATTGTTTTTCTGATGTTGAACCATCCTTGCATGCCTGGAATGAACCCCACTTGGTCATGGTGTATGATTTTTTTAATGTGTCTTTGGATTCGATTTGCAAGTATTTTGTTGAGGATTTTTGCATCTATATTCATTAGGGAGATTGGCCGGTAGTTTTCCTTTTTTGTAGCATCTTTGCCTGGTTTTGGTATTAGATTGATGTTAGCTTCATAAAATGAGTTAGGTAGTGTTCCATTTTTTTCAATGTTTTGAAAGAGTTTGAGTAAGATTGGTGTCAGTTCTTTCTGGAAAGTTTGGTAGAATTCCCCTGTGAAGCCATCTGGCCCTGGGCATTATTTGTGGGAAGATTTTTGATGACTGATTGGATCTCTTTGCTTGTGATGGGTTGGTTGAGGTCTTCTATTTCTTCTCTGGTCAGTCTAGGTTGTTCATATGTTTCCAGGAAATTGTCCATTTCTTCTACATTATCCAGTTTGTTGCCATACAGTTGTTCATAATATCCTCTTATAATTTTTTTAATTTCTTCAGGATCTGCAGTTATGTCACCTTTTTCATTCATTATTTTGTTTATATGGGTCTTCTCTCTTTTTGATTTTGTCAGTCTAGCTAGGGGCTTGTCAATCTTGTTGATCTTCTCAAAGAACCAACTTTTGGTGATATTTATCCTTTCTATTGTTTTTTTGTTCTCTATGTCATTTATTTCTGCTTTAATCCTTGTTATTTCTTTTCTTCTACTTGGTTTAGGATTGGTTTGCTGTTCATTTTCTAGCTTCTTCAGTTGCTCCATTAGTTCTTTGATTTTGGCTCTTTCTTCCTTTTTAATATATGCGTTTAGTGCTATAAATTTCCCCCTTAGCACTGCTTTTGCTGCATCCCATAGGTTTTGGTATGTTGTGTTCTCATTTTCATTCGTCTCTATATATTTAGCAATTTCTCTTGCTATTTCTTCTTTAACCCACTGATTGTTTAGGAGTGTGTTGTTTAACCTCCAGGTATTTGTGAATTTTCTAAGTCTCTGATGGTTATTTACTTCTAATTGTATTCCATTGTGGTCAGAGAATGTGCTTTGAATGATTTCAATCTTTTTAAATTTATTGAGGCTTGTTTTATGTCCCAGCATATGATCTATTCTGGAGAAAGTTCCATGAGCACTAGAAAAGTATGTGTATCCTGGTGATTTGGGATGTAATGTCCTGTAGATGTCTGTTAAATCTAATTCATTTATCAGATTGTTTAGGTTTTCAATTTCCTTATTGGTCTTCTGTCTGGTTGATCTATCTATAGGAGAGAGTGATGTGTTGAAGTCTCCCACAATTATTGTGGAAACATCAATTGCTTCCTTTAGTTTTGCCAATGTTTCTCTCATGTATTTTGTGGCACCTTGATTGGGTGCATAGACATTTACGATTGTTATTTCTTCTTGCTGAATTGCCCCTTTTATTAGTATGTAGTGGCCTTCTTTGTCTCTCAAAACATCCCTGCATTTGAAGTCTATTTTATCTGAGATTAATATTGCTACACCTGCTTTCTTTTGGCTGTAGCTTGCATGAAATATTTTTTTCCATCCTTTCACTTTCAATTTCTTTGTGTCCCTGTGTCTAAGATGAGTCTCTTGTATGCAACATATTGATGGTTCATTTTTTTTGATCCATTCTGCGAATCTATATCTTTTAATTGGGGAGTTTAATCCATTTACATTCAACGTTAAAACCGTGAAGGCATTTCTTGAATCGGCCATCTTATCCTTTGGATTATGTTTGCCATATTTTTCCCTCTCTCTATTAATATCCTTTATTGTACCCATACCGAATCTCTTTAGTACTGAACCTTTCTCCAAGTCTCTCTGTCCTGTCTTTGTTTCTCTGTCTGTAGGGCTCCCTTTAGTATCTCCAGTAGGGCAGGTCTCTTGTTAGCAAATTCTCTCAGCATTTCTTTGTCTGTGAAAAATTTAAGCTCTCCCTCAAATTTGAAGGAGAGCTTTGCTGGATAAAGTATTCTTGGCTGGAAATTCCTCTCTCTCAGAATTTTAAATATATCGTGCCATTGCCTTCTCGCCTCCATGGTGGCTGCTGAGTAGTCACTACTTAGTCTTATGCTGTTTCCTTTGTATGTGGTGAATTGCTTTTCTCCTGCTGCTTTCAGAACTTGCTCCTTCTCTTCTATGTTTGACAGTGTGATCAGTATATGTCTCGGAGTGGGTTTTTTTGGATTTATTCTATTTGGAGTTCGCTGAGCATTTATGATTTGTGTTTTTATGTTGTTTAGAAGATTTGGGAAGTTTTCCCCAACAATTTCTTTGAATACTCTTCCTAGACCTTTACCCTTTTCTTCCCCTTCTGGGACACCAATGAGTCTTATATTCGGACGCTTCATATTATCTATCATATCCCTGAGGTCCATTTCGAGTTTTTCAATTTTTTTCCCCATTCTTTCTTTTATGCTTTCATTTTCCATTCTGTCATCTTCCAGGTCACTGATTCGTTGTTCAACTTCCTCTAGTCTTGTACTATGAGTGTCCAGAATCTTTTTAATTTGGTCAACAGTTTCTTTAATTTCCATAAGATCATCCATTTTTTTATTTAGTCTTGCAATGTCTTCTTTATGCTCTTCTAGGGTCTTCTTGATTTCCTTCATATCCCGTACTAGGGTCTCATTGTTCATCTTTAGTTCTTTGAGTAGCTGCTCTAGGTGTGTCTCTTCTGGTCTTTTGATTTGGGTGCTTGGGCTTGGGTTATCCATATCGTCTGGTTTTTTCATATGCTTTATAATTTTCTGTTGTTTTTGGCCTCGTGGCATTTGCTGTCCTTGATAGGGTTCTTTTAGGGTTTGTAGACCAGTTGAAGTCCTTATCTCTAATTTATCAGATCTACAGCTTCATGGAGTACACTTTCTCTAACTAACCAGCAGGTGGCGTCCACGAGCCACCTGTTCTCCACAAGCCAGATCTCCCCTGCTTAGCCTTTTTGGTGAGTGGGGGAGTGAGTCTTGTGGGGCCCAATTGGTGTCCCAAGCTTGCGTGTGTAGTTGGTGTTGCCTGCCCTGTATGTGGGGCGTGTTTCTGGGCAGTCGGGGAGGGGGGGTGGCCCTAACAATCAAGTCTCCCTGATGATCCTAGAGTTTTAAAGCTACTGCAATAGTCTAATCCTTCAGTTCAGTCCTGCCACAGTTTGTCTCTGCCACTGACCCACAAGTCTTTGGTATTGGCGTATGGCTCCTGAGACTTGCAAGTGGGCCCCTCTTCCAGGCTGTGCACCCCGGGTCCTCTGTTGAGGGATGACTGTGCTATGTCACAGGTGAGTGCCGTCCCCCCAGGGCAGTTCTGGGCTGCTGGGCTGTGTTGGGAGGCTCCCAGTCTGCTCAAATGATGGCTGAATGGGGCTCTGTTAATTCACACTGCTCCCCCTTCCCAGCTCTGGGACATTCAGCTGAGGTTGCAGGGAAGGCTAATGTCCACGCCCAGTTTTGTGGTGTGTGCCTGTTATTTGAAGCACTTCCGTCACACTGGGTTGTCTGGGGCAGCTCTGGGCTATGGGGCTGGCGATGGGCAGGAGTGTTTCCTGTCCACCAGGATGGTGGCTGTGAGCGGACACCCCCCTTTTCTTGGGAAGTTGTGTTGTTTAGTGAATTTTCTCAGCCACTGGATTATTGCCTTTTGTCTCAGAGCTCTCTTATTTCTGCTCTTGACTTGACGTGCCCAAATTTCAATTCTTTGAAGCTTTCTGTATTGAGCTTCTTAGAGTAATTGTTTTAGAAAAAGCAAAAAGGATTTAAAAAAAAAAAAAAAAACAAAAAAAAAAAACGGCCCTCCTCAGAGATCTAATGGGTTATTGAAATGCTAATAGACAAAGCAACCAGGGCCATTAAGGAAAGGTGCCCTGGGCAGAGAGATCAGCCTTGCTTCGGGATTTGCATATGCGCCTCAAGGCCTGATCTCCGCCCTTCCCCTTTCTGTGTTCACCAGAACTCCAAAAATCCTCTGCTTTTACTTTGGAGCTTCTCGTGTTGTTTTCCTTCTATGCCCGTCTCCTCTCTGCTGGGCTGGCTGCTCTCAGAGTCTCTGGTGTCTGGCCTCAGTCTGTCTATGGTTGGAGTTTGAATCAGTAGAATGAGTTTCCGATGAGAGCAGCCACTGCAATTCTCCCTTCTCCTTCCTGGAGCTGACAGCCCCTCCTCCCCCGGGACTGAGCCTGGCAGGGAGGGGCGCGGGTCCCCTGGCCGCAAAAACTTACAGATTTCGGTGATCTCAGCAGTTCCACGTTTTCATGAGTGTTGTATGAAGTATGCCCAAAGACAGATTGCTCTGTGGTGTCCAGTCCACGCAGTTCCTGGCTTTTTACCTACTTTCCTGGAGGAGTAACTAAAACATACAGCTCACCAGTCTGCCATCTTGCCCCGCCTCCCTCGGATTGACTTTTATAAAGGGGATTTATTTGGTTACACAGTTACAGTCTTAAGGCCATAAAGTGTCCTAGGTAATGCATCAACCATTGGGTGCCTTCACTGGAGGATGGACAATGATGTCTGGAAAACCTCTGTTAGCTGGGAAGGCATGTGGCTGGTGTCTGCTCCAAGTTCTGGTTTCAAAATCAAGATAATATTTTAATAGGAAATAGTTTCTACAGAAGATAAACAAAGAAAAACCATAGAGAGAAGATTGATAATTTTGATCTGCATTTAAATGAAAGACATCTGCACCACTAAATATTTTATACCCCAAAAAGATATACAAATGTGCAATGCATATAACATTGAAAGATGGCTACCTACTACAGAGTACATAGGAGCTATTGGAAATGGATACAAATAAAATATAAAACATTAAGATTAAAAGTGGTCAAATAATACGGTTATCCAACTGAAAGAAGAGAAATCTTGAATTAACATAGACATTTAAAATATTTAACTGCATTTGCAAAGAAGCATCCAAAAACTTAAACAGAAATGAAAACATATTTTACATCCATCAAATTAACATACATTTTGAAAGTGACACTATATTATATTAGCAAGAATGTGGAGTAAAGGGAGCTCTCCCACACTAATGTAAACTGATAGAGCAATCTGTCAATATATAGTAAGTTTAAAGATACTTACATCATCAGACTCAGAAATTACAGTAAAGTATTTAGCTGAGAGGCAATCTTGCAGGGGTATCAATTATCAAGACAGAACTACACAAAGATTTTTATCGCTATATTATCATATTATCAAGGAACTAGAAATAATGCAATTTTTCATAAATAGTTGAATGGATAAATATATGGTAGCATACTTGTATGTTGGCATAGAATATCGCAGAGAAAATTACTGCTTCATGAATCAGCATGGATAAAACTAAAATGTTTAATTGAGGATAAACAAGTTATAATGGATACTTAAATTTATTTCATTTATTTCAGGTTTCAAATCATGCAAATAATACTGTATAAATATATGTATAGATAAACACCTAACAAATGATATAATTTTACACAGGCTTAAGAACATTAAATTCTTAATCGAGTTTACTGCAGGAAATGGGTAAAAAAATAGAATCAGCCGAAGTGGACTCAACTTTAATGTCTTTTAACTTTTAAAAAAATCTGTAAGAATGTGGCATTCAGTGAAGACTTACTAATAATTAGTTCTTTTATACAGGTGTTCTTTATGTTATTTTCTACTTTGGGTTGTATGTTGTAAATAGTTCACATAAAAAATTGAGCAGTGAAACCATAAAACAATTTGATAACATAGGTAAATATCAAATAGACCATCAGTGGGAAAAAAATTAACTCTCAGAGCAAAGAAAGAAATAATAAAGTGAAATATAGCTTGATAATATTTAAAAATAATAAATAGTGGCATTTAAAATATACAAATGGTAGAGTTTAATTTTATAAGCACATATATCTTGCACCTTCAAGAAAGAGGTCTTAAATGAAAAAGAGAAAAAACAAGATAATCACCCCAATTTGAAAATAGGCAAGGCAAAAGACCTATAAAGGAAATTCATATCAGAAATTCAAATTAGTAATAAAATATGGAAAGCTTATAATCAAATATACATACACACATATATGAATGCATAGATATAGGTAAAATATCAAAATGGAATCAATTTTTAATGGAAAAACACTGATAATGAAAGGGCAGAGAAGAGCCACCATATACTGGTAGGGAAACACATAGGTTAAAAAGGATATCATTGAAGGCTTTGGCATCTCCTACAAAAGCCTTATGAGTAGAGAATGCAGTTGAAATGAACAACTTCCTAGAAACACAGCAACCACCTACACTCAATAAGAGTCAATAAGAAATATAACACCCCAACAAACCTATCACAAGTAAAGGGATTGAATCTGTCACCAAAAAACCTCCCAACAATAAAAACACAGAACCAGATGGCTTCACAGGTGAATTCTACCCATCATTCCAAGAAGAATTAATACTAATCCTGCTCAAACTCATCAAAAAAACTGAAGAGGAGGGAATACTACCTAACTCATTATATGAAGCCAACATCATCCTAATACCAAAGCCTGTGACTATAGATACAAAATTCCTCAACAAAATACTTGCAAATCAATGCAACTGCACATTAAGAGAATTATACACCACTACTAAGTGGGTTTTATTCCATTTATGCAACAGTCGCTCAATACAACAAAATCAATTAATGTGATATGCCACCTTTAGAAACAAAAACATTTTGAAAGGTAGTAATCAAAGGTAACTCCCTTAAAATGAAAAAAGGGCATGCATGAAAAACACACAACTACCATCACACTGAATGGTGAGAGACTTAAAGCTTTCCCTCTAAGATTGAGAATAAGATAAGAATGCCAACTTGTATGACTATTATTCGACATTGAGCTTGATGTTGCAGCTAGAACAATTAGGCAAGAAAAAGAAATAAAAGGCATCCAAACTGGAATGGGAGAAGTAAAATTTTCACTATTTACAGATGCCATGATTCTAGATTTAGAAATTCCTGAAAAATATACAATAAAGCTACAAAAGCTAATAAAAAAAGTTCAGCAATATGATGGGATACAAGATCAACAATAGTGTTTCTATATCCTATTAGTGAGCTATTTGACAAAGAAATCAAAATAAAATTCCATTTACAATAGCATCTAAAAGAATCAAATACCTAGGAATAAACTTAAACAAGGATGTAAAAGATCTCTACGTAGAAAACTATAAAACATTGCTAAAAGAAATCAAAGAAGAGCTAAATGAATTGAAGGACATTCTGTGTTCATGGATTGGAAGGCTAGATGTCATTAGGATGTCAGTTCTACCCAGGTTGACCTACAGATTCAATGCAATACCAATCAAAATCCCAACAGCTCACTTTGCAGAAATAGAAAAGCCAAATCTCAAATTTAACTGCAAGATTAGTGGGCTTCAAATAGGCAAAAGTATCTTGCAAAAAAAGATTAAAGTTTCAAGACTCATACCTCCTGACTTTAAAACATGTTAAAAAGGTACAGTTGTCAAAACAACTTGCTACTGACCTGACAATGGGCATACAGATCAATGAATTGAATTGAGTGTTCAGAAATTGATGCTCAGATCTATGGTCACCTTATTTTTACAAGTTTCCCAAATCCACTCAACAGAGAGAACAATTTTCAATAAATGGTGCTGGGAGAACTTGATATCCATGTCTAAAAGAATTAAAGAGGGACCCTATCTCACAAACTATACAAAATTAACTCAAAATGGATTAAAAACCTAAATATGAGACAGTACCATAAAACTCCTAGAAGAAAATGTATGGAAATAGCTACAAGACCTAGCAACAGACAGTGGTTTCTTAGAACTTACTCCCGAAGCACAGACAATGAAAGAAGAAATAGGTAAATGAGATCTCCTCATACTGAATACTTGTGTACTTGAAAGGAATTTGTTGAAAAGGTGAAAAATCAGTCTACTCAGTGGGAGAATATATTTGGAAACCACCTATAAGTGTTTGATATCCAAAATATATAAAGATATCCTACAACTGAACAATAAAAAGACAATCCAATTTAAAAATGGTTAAAAGACATGAATAGACACTTCAAAAGAGGAAATACAAATGCTGAAAAAGCACGAGAAGATGCCCAACTTAACTAGCTATTATGGCAATGCAAGTCAAAACCACGAGTTGTCATTTTACACTTACTAGTTTTGTCACTGTAAGCAAACAAAAACTTACAAATGTTGGAGTGAATGTGAAGATATAGGAACACCTATTCACAGCTGGTGGGAATTTAGAATGAGACACCTGTTGTGGAAGACAGTTTGGTGTTTCCTCAGGAAGCTAAGTACAGAACTACCTTATGATATATTAATCTCATTACTAGGTAAAAAACACAGAAGAACTGAAATCAGGGACATGAACAGACACTTGTACACTGATGTTCATAGCGGCATTATTCACAATTGCCAAAAGATGGAAACAACCCAAGTGCCCATCAGCATACGAATGGATAAGCAAAATGTGGTATATACATACGATTGAATGATTCAGCAATAAGAAAGAATGAAGTCCTGAAGTATGTGACAGCATGGATGAACCTTGAGGATATTATGTTCAGTGAAGTCAGACACAAAAGGACAAATATTGTATGATCTCACCAACGTGAACTAATTATATTAAATTCATAGAGTTAAAGTATAAGTATAGAATATAAGTTACTAGGAGATAGAATGAAGGTAGAGAATGGGGGAGTGGATGTTTAACGTGTACAGGAGTTTTAACTAGGTTTATTTTAAATGTTTGGAAATGGAGAGCAGTGATGGTAAAACAATTTGGTGTGTGTAATTCAACCATATTGAATTATGTTTGTGATTGGTTTTGAAAGGGGAAGTTTAGAGTCATGTGTGTCACACGAGGGAAATGTAGAGGATTAAACCTAGGGCTGTATGACACAGTGAACCCTGTGGTGGACGATGACTGTGACTGCTAGAAGAAATATAAAAAATATTCTTTTGTGAACTAAAACAAATATATCTCAGAATTACAAGGAGCTAATAATAGAGTGGTATATGGAAAAACATGCAGCTGTTGCAAACTTTGGGCTATAGCTAACAGTAATAGTTTAATATTTTTTCATCAATAACAACAAAAGGGCCGGGGCGGGACGAGTGACGTGACTGGCAGAATCGTTTCGTTGCGGGCCAACGTCCTTCAATCGTGGAGAGCAGCTCGGGCGGGAGCAATGAGCGCGTCAGGAAGGCGGGCAGGGCCACCGCCGGCGGAAAAGCAGCGGGTAGAGAGCGCAGGTCCGAGACCAACAAATGAGCGGCTCCCTGGGGACGCGGTTGCGGCCAGCCAGGCCCGGGCGTGCGGGCGGCGAGCTCGGGCGTTGGCGGCAACAGCGGATCGGCGGAGCAACTGGACTCGCTGGCGAGGAAGGACAAGGTGTTGATCTTCCTCAAGGGGACGCCAGAGCAGCCCCAGTGCGGCTTCAGCCACGCCATGGTGCGGATCCTGCGGCCGCAGGGCGTCAGCGAATACGCGGCGTACAGCGCGCTGGACGACCCCGAGCTCCGGCAAGGCATTAAAGACTATTCCAACTGGCCCGTCATACCGCGGGTGTAGCTCAATGGCGAGTTGGTGGTTCGCTGTGACATTGTTCTGCATATGCACCAGAACGTGGACCAGTGGAAGACCTGACAAAGCTAGGGATGCATTCCTTCCTTTTAGATGAAAAGAATACCAAGACTCAAAATGAGGATGGCACGGGTCCTCGCTGAGCAGAATGTTCCGCTCTCTGGAGAGGAATATTTTAGTGTAGAAGACTCAGTGCCAGAAAAGCCTTACTAATTTGGGGTTTCATCTTTAAGAAGACACTGCTTGCTCTAACCAATTCTTCAGGTGAGAAGTTGGATGATTTTAGTCTGGTATTTGGGCCAAGAATATTCTAAAGTGAATTATAACCTCCTCACTGTAATAATTCAATGTTGTAATATGATATTGCTGTAAACAAAATTTGTTCTTATATCGTCATTTACTCTTTACCTGATTCAGGAATAAATCTCGGAGCTTTTGAATCATCATCATTCATGGCTCCTCTGCAAGTGAGTCGGCCTGCAGAGATACGATATCTCCCCTCCCCAATTTTATAACTTTTTCTATTAAGGAAATAATGGACAAGAAAAAAACATTATAACTGGGATGATGTTATTTATTTATTTATTTATTTTAATAAGCTGCCAACTCGGTGATACTGTGAGTTCATTGCAAATAGCAGTAATCCTGTAAGGATTTTTGCGCCTGCAAATTTTGTTTTCCTGAATTGAGTGGTTGTTATGTTCTATTAAATTTGCCACAAAAACTGCCATCAAAAACAAAACAAAACAAAAAACCAAATTACCACACCAATGCTAGGTGCCATGTTTTGTTATATTTTGTTTTGTTTTTACTAATGGAAATATTCTATAATTGGTGTAGTGATGAAAAACAACTAAGTGATGTTGCTGAGAACAACTGATTGTATACTTTGGATGGATCGTATGTTATGAATATATATCTTAATTCGACTGTTTTAAAAGGCTTATGAGGAGGTGATTGTACTGAAAATGTTCCAAATGTGTTTTTAGAGAAATAGTATGAGATATACCCAAGATCTTCCTTGGTAGATAAACTGTATAAAAGAAGAAAAACACCTGCTATGTGTGGCAGATATCTGGAAACTAGGAAATTATTCAGTGCTATAAAATGTAATACATTCCATTGCAATATAATGTGGTAATTCTATCTTTATAACTTTCCACAAATATGACTCCTAAAAAATGGAATCTCCTGTTCTTTTTTGGTTCTAAAATGCCTTCCTTATTTCACGAAATATTTCTTTTGAATAAATTCTCTTATTGCTTTTTTAACATCTTTGTTCCTCAAGCTATAGATAAAAGGATTTAACATAGGACTCACAAAGATATAAAAAACAGCTACAATTTTCCCCTCTTCTACAGATGTCTCAGAAGGGGACCTCAAATACATGCAGAACAGAGTTCCATAAAAGATGGTGACAGACATCAGATGGGACCCACAGGTGGAGAAGGCTTTGTGCCTCCCCTCAGCTGAGTGGATGCCCAGGATAGCTGTGAAGATGAAAATATAAGAGATGAGGATGATGGTGAGAGAACAGGTAAGGTTGAAACCAGCCACCACAAACATGGCAGTTTCTTTGACGTAGGTATCTGAGCAGGCGAGGACTATGAGAGGTGGGTCCGCACAGTAAAAGTGGTTGATCTCATTGGGTCCACAGAAGGACAGATGAAGCATCAACATGGTCTGGGCCAGACCATTGGCAAAGCCATAAATATAGGGAGCAGCAACCAGAGAGAAGCAGGTACGTCTGGACATTTTACTCCCATATAACAAGGGTTTACAGATGGCCACATAGCGGTCATAAGCCATTACTGTAAGCACATAATAGTCAGTGATCACCAGGGAAATGAAAAAGTGGAATTGCATCAAACAACCAATGAAGGATATGGTTTTTCTCTTGGATAAGAAGTTTATTAGCATCTGAGGAGTGACAGTGGTGGAGTAACAGACGTCTACAAAGGAGAGGTGGGTGAGGAAGAAATACATTGGAGTGTCAAGTTTTGAGTCACTTCTGATTAACAAAATCATGGTCATATTGCCTATTACCGTGATAAGGTATATCACTAGAAATACCACAAAAAGGACAGGTTGCAACTCATCTCGATCTGTCAATCCCAGGAGAATAAACTCAGTCACAGGTGTGTAGTTTTTCTTTAACATTGTATTTTCTTGGCTTCTAATGAGGTCTAAAGAAAAGTAAATAAAATTCATTGCTATGTTGAATTTATCCATAACCCGCATCATGTCATCTAATACTTCTTCCTCTTCTGTCAAACATGGAATCATATGTGACATAAAGAAACAGCCTATTAAACAGTGATTTATAATTTAAAAATCTGAACTGATATAGATCTCCTTATGTATAAAGGGAGTCTTTCTTTTTTAACTGGCACCATTTCTGGAACTCTTTATGATACTGGTCCATTTACAATTCCTTGTACATATGGATGAAATCATTGATTTTCTTTGAAACTGTAATCCTTTTTTCTATAGTATCTAAAGTATTAGCCTGAATCTAACCTATGCCATGCCCAGCTGAATGGGCTTGGGCATATATGAAACGATTATATGATGTCTGTACACAACTGAATAGACTTGGTCATAAATGGAACTTATATATGTTTCCTATCCTTGTAGAACTGGATCTCCTTTCCCACCCCTCTGAACATCTTAACTGTTCCCTCACCCTCTAATGTTTGTCCATGTTCCCCACTTTAGACTACCTAAATTGACCCTCTTATCACCCAATCTTACTTAACTTTTAAGACAAGCTCATGATCTCACCAGTTTTATGTTATTTTCTGTGTGTGTGCTATATGGGGCAAAAATTGGTCCTTGGTGATGAAAGTAAATCTTACTGCTTTGATGTATAAAGCAGCAATATATTAACAGTCTCTAAACAAATACATATATGTATATGGGTATTTATGTTTATCTCTCTATGTAGAGAGAGACAAATATCTATACATTTAGAGATATGTAGAATTTCCGTAGGGGAGCAGGGGTGAATAGGTAAAAATGTGTAAAAAAAGGCTCTCTTCTGGGGTAGATTGACAAAAATAAAAGGTTGGGAAACATTGCCCCAGATAATAAATACTTGTAACTGTACCTCAGCCTACCTTCTTGCAAATTAATAAAAACACTATAATATGGATTCAAATTGTTATTTAAAACATTTACAAAGGCCATAGTCAAATAATAATGATATTAGTCAAACAATCAAGATGATACTTAAGATAACATGAAGTGCATCTCTGGACATTTAGCCAGGATGAAAGTAAGCAGAGAAATCATCATGGAAAAATCCACATCCTCCTTCAGTGGCACATAACAAGGTACAGCAATGCTATGCTCACTTTTTAAACAGATTTTCTGGCAATTTTGGAAACAGGTCACTTTGTAAGTTGCATGGTAAAACTGTCACTCAAATGTTATTCCATTGAGTTAATTACTGCATTCTGTAAATGAGGTCTTTGGACCCATTGACTAAGATAATAAGATGCAAGACAGGCTAAGTAATCAATGGATTCATAATTATTCTGAATTCTACTTTTTTAAACTCATAAGTTCAAACTGAATTTTTATAAGAATTGTCAAATAGACAACAATTCATTTAGTGCCAGAAAAATGTCATAGATTTATTGGACTTCAGTTCATGATTCCTCTTATTGTCTACTGTGTATGTCTCATGATTTACATAAGATGCCAGCCTGCTCATACCCCTTAGTCTAGCACAACACAAAGACAGGCAGATTTCCTTGCTATTTTTAATGTCTCTATCAAAATATTAATCAACAGTTAAAATAATTACTATCCCCAGTTATTCATTCTTGATTGTGAGAAAGTGAGGTAAGGCCAGTAAATGAACTTTTCAGATAATTTAACTGAGTACTTATGGTAATAATGTTCATTTAAGGAGCAGAACACAACATCCTATTTGGTGGGATCAGGACATCTCAGAGAGAAGCATTTGTAGGTAGACACAAGTGGCTGTAGGGTGCTGCAGATATTGTACTCCTAAAATTCACCTTCACCCTGAGGCTCTCTCATAAGTGTTTGATGCCACTGCTCAGTCCCCCAAAAGACTCTAGAAGATTGGTTTTCATCTTTAACAAGGTGGTGTCTCCTTTACATGTAGGCATGTTCAATTTAAATGGAAAAAAGAAAGTTAGATAGATAGATAATTAACTCAAAAGTGGCCAATTCATCATGAAGTCGTTACAGCATATTTCACAATATTACGCTTATAATTAAAAAGAGTAGCCTTGTTAACTCAGAAGAAATAAGATTATTACATTCCACTCCTTATTTTTCTTCATGAATCAACAGAGAATAAGAATGCTTAATTATTGAGAGTCAACCGAGTTTAACAGTTACTGGGAAATATTCTGTATCCATAATTTCTGGGTGGAAATCCCAGCTCCTCTAGTTTCCAGCTGTGTGACTTTGGAGAAAGTATTAATCTCTTTGCCTCAGTTTCCTCATTCATAAATGTAGTTCATAATAGCAACTCACTCCATGCAAGTGGGTTAATTCAGGTATATCTTTGTAAATATGCATGCTGTCTGGTAAGCACTTATTAAGTGGAAGCTACTATAATTTGGTGACAGAATCAGGTCTAGTTGGGAACAAAATTTCACATCCAAGTGTGAGGTCCTTATGGTCAAGGATTTTGTCTAATCTATAGCTGCAGCCTCGGCAGCACCTAGAACAGTGCTTTCCCAATTGCAGGTGGTAAATAATTGTGGATTGAATGTTCTTTTGTGTCTAGTTCCCCTTACATTATGTAAATATCATTCCACTGAAAATTTATAAATAATTGTACTCTTTAAGAATAGAGCATAATTGGCTTCTCATTTTAATAGAGGCATTTATTAATAGCATATGGATTTCAGGCTTTCATTCCACATTTACTCATTAAAGATTTATTTCTAGATTCTAAAATCAAAAATATATCTAATCCTACCTGAGGAAGGAGAGAGGTTTCCCAGAGACATCATGGATATGGAGAACCTGAAGTGTTTATAACCGAATTATCACATAAGGACCAAATCCCTAAGGTTCAATTATTTCTAGCAGAAAGTCATTCTCACTATAGGCACCCAATAAATTTTATTCTTCTGAGAATCCCAAACACATTGAGGTTATGATTTTTACCCACTCTCCATTATCATCAGGGAATTAAATCTCCTAAGAATGGTGAGGCAATAGGATTCATTAATTATTTTAATTTACACCTAAACATCTTGATATTGTTTGACTTGGGAAAACTTAAGTACTTTGGTTTATAATATTTAAGAAAGAATGGTATACAATATAAGGAGAAAGTTTTGGATTCTGAAAAGTCATTAGAAAATCAATCAATGTTTGGTAAACTTGTACTACCATTTACTGATTCCAAGCCTTGTAAAATATCCTTTTAATAGATATAATTATCCATTGGTATATTTCTACATAATTTAAGTGTGTGGGTGATTCTTCCCTAGCCCCTCCTAATTCTAGCCCAGATCTAATGTCTATTCTTCTCTCTCTTGCTTTGTACACCTGTAGTTTAACCCCTATGAGCCACAACAAAAGGGATCTTTGGTGACTAGTTTCCAACTGAGTTTGCCAGAGGGAAGCACCAACAGAATTTCAAAGGTGGGAAGGAAAGAGATGGAATTCAATGTCTTTTTCATTCTCTTCCAGATTCATTATGAAGTTGCTAGAATGACTGCACCCCTCCAAGGAGAACTCATGCTCAGGTGTATGTTGGGGATGAAGCTGGTAAGGGACCTTCCTCCTTCTTCCAGCTCCCATGGGGCTCTAGTGAGGTATCCACTCCCTTTGTCCCTTCAAGCCCATGGGTGGAAATTGCCCTCTGCATTTAACCTCCAGGTGCTCTAACTTCCTTGGTTGATTTCCTTAATTTTGCCCTATTCTCTGTCTTCTCATTAGTTCCTTTTCAGCTAAACCATCTGAGTGGAACTTAGTTCTGTGTCACTGACTCAGGCCAATGCAGTGCATAATAGATACTCAATAAAAATGGCAGCATTTGCAGCAATAATGACTATCATGATGAACATTATGTTTTTTTATCATTTGGGATATTTCTGGGCCCACCATTGTTGAAGTTTAAAGAAGCCATTAAATGATAACCCTGTTGGGATCCTGAATTAATTGAAGTTTACACCTAAGAATCACATACTAAAATTACTAGTGGTACTGCAGATAAACTTGAATTTGAGAATGTGGCTTAGACATATGCTTTATTCCTTCTTTCCTTTGACTTGATGAAATCACTCAGACATAGTAGAGCAGCTCTACAAACTCTTGCATCCTCCTTCCCTTTCCAGAAGCATGAACAGCCTCGGTCACCTAGAGGAGAAAACGACATTTTGGTTCAAGCATGGCAGCTGCTATGACCCTTTCCGTGATGTCATCAATCTGTATTCACCCTACTGAGGGAGGGGCAGGGGGGTTGTAGGGAACAGAATCCAAAATGTTTTCAAAAATCTTTCCCTCTAATGTCATTTAAACTTTTCCCTCAATCCTTTCTAACCTGCCTGGTACCCACATGTTGAAACATGTGTGCCAGTTTGGATATATTATGTCCCCCCAAAAGCCATATTCTTTAAATGCAATGTTCTCTTAGAGACATATTAGTGTTGATTAGGTTGGAGTCTTTTATTGAGTGTTTCTGTGGAGATGTGACTCAATCAACTGCGGTGTGAAAAGTTTTATTATATCATTTCTGTGGAGATATGGATCTTGTCTATTCAGGATGGATCTTGATTTAATCACTGGAGTCCCATAAAAAAGCTCACAAAAAGAAGGAGCTCAGAGCAGCTGAGACAGATATTTTGGAGAGAAACTAAGAGCTGACACTGATGCTGGCACTTGGAGATGCTTGGAGATGTTTGGAGATGCTAGTCCAGAGTTTGCTCAAGAGAAGCTAATAGAGGACCCTGACACTTAGATGCACAGGAGCTGAAGAAGCTAAGAGAGGCCCAGAGACATTTTGGAGAAAGTCATTTTGAAACACAACCTCGGAGGAAAGGAACAGCAGATGCCGGCCACGTGCCTTCCCAGCTGACATTGGTGTTCCAGATGCCATTGGTCATTCTTCAGTGAAGGTATCACCTTGTTGATACCTTAGTTTGGACACTTTTATGGCCTCAGGACTGTAAATAGATAACTTAATAAATCCCTTTTACAAAAGCCGATCCGTATCTGGTATTTTGCATAATGGCAGCATTAGCAAACTGGACTAGTCAGTAACATGACAATTTATGTTTTAAAGAGAACGTCTATTGTTGATCACAAATTTTGAAGTGTGGAAGAAGGGAGAACTTAGCAATAGCCTAAGCTAGAGATGATTTTATCTTAGACACATTGGTAGCAGAAGAAGTGTTGATGAGTGATTTTCAGATACATTAGAAAATTTTTTGAGGGTAGAGCTGACAAGTTCTCCTAATGGTTTGGATATAAGGTCTATAGGGAAGGGATTGAGATGAATGAGGCTTTTGGGAGATAAGAGAAGAGTTGTGAGATAAAATATAGAAAATAAATGAAGAAACAGTCCAGGTTTTCAGTTGTTAATCTGGTAGGAAGTTGCTGGGAAGCCAGCACACACAGGGACTGGACAGATTCATTACTGCTGGAGAGAAAGTCAGAAATGGGAAAGAGACTGAATAAGTGTGAATGTATATAGAACAAAGAGCTGAGACATAGAGACTAATGGCCCTCAAGAAGTATATGCTCCCAACTTTAAGTTAAACCAATTTAAAAGAGGTTTCCCTTTGATGGCAATGAAGCCAAGTTGATTCAGAGTCATCCATTTGCCCCTTTCCTCAAGCATTTCTGTAATGATCTCACTACAGTTTGAAAATCAGGAGCCCAGATTCCATGGCTTATTGGGGATGCTAATGGGCTAAGTCAAACCCAATATGTGCTAGCAGCGTTAAGCTGGGAACTGCAAAACAGCCTGCATAATATGGTGCACATACCTCAAAATCTCTTTCTCAAATGTTATTGCCCACCTGGATCTGCACCTCAAACCTTCGTGACACCTATTGTAATTCCTCCATCTCTGAGGGAATTCATTTAAACTATCTCCTTTCAAAACCAGTGTGCTTTAATACTCATTGATTTTGGCTATTCTTGAGCAGCGTATAACTAATATCTAGCAAATTCTTCTCTTATTAGAGAATCTAATAGATGAAGGGAATTCCAAAACACAATGTCACTGAAGCAACTGAGTTTTTTCTTTTGCGGTTGACCAGGCAGCCAGAGCTGCAGTCCATCCTTTTTGTGGTGTTTCTTCTGATTTACCTCATTACTCTGACTGGAAACTTTGGGATGATTTTCATGATCAGAGTCACTCCCTGGCTGCAACCCCCCATGTACTTTTTCCTCACCCATTTGGCCTGTGTGGATATGTTTTACCCCACTAACGTGTCTCCTCAGATGCTTGTTAACTTCTTCTCTGAGAAAAAAAATCATTTCCTATGCTGAGTGTTTGACACAGTGTTTTGTTTTGTGACCCTACTCCTTACTGAGTATTACATGCTAGGTGCCATGGCCTATGACCGTTATGTGGCCATCTGCAATCCCCTGCAGTATAGCAGTTGAATGTCCAGGCCAGTTTGCATCTGCCTGGTCACCTCCCTTACCTGTGGGGTTCCATGGTGGGTACAATGCAGGTAATATTGACCTCCCACCTGTCTTTTTGTGGACCCAATACTATCAACCATTTCTACTGTGCTGACCCACCCCCTTTATGTTGACATGCTCTGACACTTACATAAAGCAAACCGCCTTGTTTGTGTCAGTGGGGATCAACCTTACATGTTCCCTGTTTATCATCCTCATTTCATACATTTTCAGTTTTATCACCATTGTGAGGATCCGTTCCAGTGAGGGGCAGTGCAAAGCCATTTCCACCTGTGCCTTTCTCCTGACAGCTGTCACTGTTTTTTATGGGTGGGTCCCTAATGTGCTTTATCTGAGACTAGTGAAGGAGCAGTGGAACAGGGAAATATGTGGCAGTGTTTCACATTTTTGTGACTTCCACACTGAACATCCATTTATCTACAGTCTGAGGCATAAGGATATGAAACATGTTTTGAACACAGTGTTCATGAGAAACCTTGGTAAAATGGAGAAAAGTCCAATTTGTATAGTCTCCCAATAAAAAGAAATCTCAAACACAATCAAAAAGTGTCTTCCCGCTTGGATCTACTGAAAGCTGTTCTCTGGAACAGTGATAATAATATCTTTCATATATGCATAGCTTGGGACCGAGTGAAACACAAATGGAAATAATGTGAAATGAGGATTGATAGGAAACACAATAGCAAAAATCGATTTACGATAAAGCAGGGTCATATTTTCAGTCTTTCTCAACAATTCATTTGTTAACAAATAAGTCCTATTTTTTACACCCTTGGCTGTCATCATTAAGTATCTATGATCTACTTTCACCAGCAAAGTGATTTGCAAATTTTTGCTGAATGAGAAAATTAATGACATAACAGCTTCCTTTGATGAAAGCAGATTTTCTTATTAAAAGAAATTCATATTTATAATTGCTGATTTTTTCCTCACTACACCTTTAGTGTATTTCTGATGTCAACTTATCATGAATTTAAAACTGTATTTATTTTATTATTTCAACAATATACCTATTCATTTATATGCATTTATGACATAATGGTTTGTTTCAATATTTTTCTTTAATCAAAAGAGATATCTTACTTGAGATTCCATTTATAAGTTCTAAGTTTTCTTTCTCCTTGTGGAGGTTTGTGCCAGTTTGAATGTATTGTGTCCCCCAAATGCCATTATCTTTGTGGTCTTGTGGGACAGACGTTTTGGTGCTGGTTAGATTTGCTCGGAATGTGCCCCACCCAGCTGTGGGTGGTGACTTTGGTGGGATACTCCCATGGAGGCGTGGTCCCACCCATTTGGGGTGGGCCTTGATCAGTGGAGCCATATAAACGTGCTGACTCAGAGATGGAACGGAGTGCACCTGTGAGTGATGTTTTGAAGAAGAGCAAGCTTGCTAGAGAGGAATGTCCTGGGAGAAAGCCATTTTGAAACCAGAACTTTGGAGCAGACGCCAGCCACGTGCCTTCCCAGCTAACAGAGGTTTTCCGGACGCCATTGGCCATCCTCCAGTGAAGGTACCCGATTACTGATGTGTTACTTTAGATACTTTATGGCCTTAAGACTGTAACTGTGTAGACAAATAAACCCCCTTTTTATAAAAGCCAGTCCATCTCTGGTGTTTTGCATTCTGAAGCATTAGCAAACTAGAACAGATTTTGGTACCAGAGAAGTGGGGTGCTTTTGCTGCTGAGTTTGCAAATACCAAACATGTTGGAATGGCTTTTTAAATGGATAATGGGGAGTTTCTGGAAGAATTGGGAGGAGCTTGATAGAAAAGGCCAAAACTGCTTTAAAGAGACTGTTTGTGGAAATATGGACTCTAAAGATACTTCTGATGAGGTCTTGAACAGACATGATGAATGTGTTGTTGCAAACTGGAAGAAAGGCGAACCTTGTTTTAAAGTGGCAGAGAATTTGGCAAAATTGAGTCCTGGTGTCAGATGGAAGGAAGAATTTGAAAATGACAACCTGGAATACTTAGCTGAGATCATCTCCAGGCTACATGTGGAGGATGTAGCCTGGCTTCTTCTTGCAGCTTATAGTAAAATGCGAGCAGAGAGAGATAAACTTAGAACTGAACTCTTGGGTTCAAAGAAACCAGAAGCTGATGGCTTGGAAAATTACGAGCTTCCAGGGGGTGGAATTCCAGAAGCTACAGCTCAACGTGAGGATATAACCAAACATGGAACCCAGCCGCCATTTCAGTACAAGCCAAGATTGGAAAAGGAGTTAAGCAGAAAGGATTTGTGGAAAGTCCTATTGTCTGATGGCTTTGACCCCTGCGTGCTTCATGCAAAGCCAACAGAATTTTTGCGAGATCTTTATAGACAGAGCCATTGCCAGTCTGGACTGGAGGAGACAGACAAGGAACAAACGGAAGGAAAAATTTCTTCAAAGACAGAGCCATGGAGGTTGAGGTCTGGAGTCAGGAGGTCTTGGGCTGGGAGAGCGGAGCAGCCCACATGCATGGAAAGGGTGAGTTTGCCCTGGAGGTCGAGGGCTGGCTTTCCACCTCGATGCTCTGGAAGAGTTTTGCCACCCGAGGTCCCAAAGAGGTTGGAGCACATTCCCAGGAAATTGGGGAGAGCCTGGCTGCCACCCCACTGTTCTGAAGGGGTTGAGTGTGTGTCCCGGAGATGGAAGGGAATCCGGGAGCTGCCCCGATGTTTGAGGAGGGTGGGGCCAAGAAAGTGGTCTCCCCAATGTGTGGAAATGTTGGAGCACTCACCTAAGCATTTGGAGAGGAAAGGGCTGCCGAAAAGGCCCTTAGGAAGGGTTAGACTCCCACTCTCTCAAGCCCCAAGGATGCCACGTTGTTCTGTTAATGACTCTCAGACTTTGAAATCTAATGGAGTTTGTCCTGCAGGTTTTAAGAACTGTTTTGGTCCTGTTAACCCTGTTTTCCTTACTGTTTCTCCTTATGGCAATGGAAATGTTTATCCTATGAATGTCCCTCCTTTGTATATTGGAAGCAGATAACTTGTTCTAAGTCCACAGATCCAAGCTAAAGGAAAAGTATGCCTTAGGACTGACCACGCCTATATTTGATTTTGATGGGATTTTGTACTTAACTTTTGTTACTGAAATGGTTTAAGTTTTTGTGATATTGTGATGAAATGAATGTATTTTGTATTTGGAAAGATAATGTCATTTTGGGGTCCAGGGGGTGGAATATGCCAGTTTGAATGTATTGTGTCCCCCAAATGCCATTATCTTTGTGGTCTTGTGGGACAGACGTTTTGGTGCTGGTTAGATTTGCTCGGAATGTGCCCCACCCAGCTGTGGGTGGTGACTTTGGTGGGATACTCCCATGGAGGCGTGGTCCCACCCATTTGGGGTGGGCCTTGATCAGTGGAGCCATATAAACGTGCTGACTCAGAGATGGAACGGAGTGCAGCTGTGAGTGATGTTTTGAAGAAGAGCAAGCTTGCTAGAGAGGAATGTCCTGGGAGAAAGCCATTTTGAAACCAGAACTTTGGAGCAGACGCCAGCCACGTGCCTTCCCAGCTAACAGAGGTTTTCCGGACGCCATTGGCCATCCTCCAGTGAAGGTACCCGATTACTGATGTGTTACTTTGGATACTTTATGGCCTTAAGACTGTAACTGTATAGCCAAATAAACCCCCTTTTTATAAAAGCCAGTCCATCTCTGGTGTTTTGCATTCTGAAGCATTAGCAAACTAGAACAAGGTTTATAATATTTTGTTCCTACAATATCTTTAACAACTACTTGTATTTTTTAAAGTTTTACTTTACATATGATCTTTCAATTCTTCTCTACCCACATACAATTTTAACCCAATGACTTCTCTAGTAGGCATGAAAATTTTGTTTTAGTGTTTCATATTTATATATAATATAAATATATTTAATATAAGCATAACTTGAAACTAATGTTTTCTTAAGGGAATAATATAACTCAGTGTTTATATGCCATATTTTATTCACCATTAACACTTAGTTTTGTTTACTTTTACTCTGTAGGAAAACCTCATAAATACAAGCTATTGCTTCTGTATCAGGTATTGTACTAAAACAGATTTCCACAGCCTTCTACTTACATATTTATATTGCTTTTTACATAACCAGCAAATATGTACCCAAGTTTCACTATATCCTCAAAAGCATTGGTTTTTCATTTTTCTTTTGTGTGCATCAATTAAATAGATATAACCAATTCAGAAGCCATTCATCCATCAGATAAAATGTATTTGAACTCAAGTTTCACAGCTTTCTCTTCTTCCTAATAACATGATACACTACTATGATGGTGATGTTTAAGCTCAGGAAAAAAATATTTTCTGGAACTTTCTTCTTGGAAGTATACTTCTGTATGAAAGTAAGGTTTGGTGTTACATCCAGGAGGTTGTAGATAGTGTTATTGACAATGATTTACCCCCCACACACAAATAGACAAAAAATCCTATGTTTCCCCTTGAAGAATTTCAAACTATTAAGGAGTAAAATAAAATTAAGGGAAAATAATTGGAGTTAAGTCATAAGAAACCTAAGTAACCATCCAGTTCAATAACTAATATGGAACCAGTTTTTAACTCCCCAATTTTTTGTAGTCTCATATTAAGGGGCCAGTATTTACAAATAAGTTCCATTTATTATATATCCTAGTATCTGGACTTCTGTGCAGTTTTTGTTCATTTATTTTTGTTGCTTATCAAAGCAGTAACTGTTCATTATGGAAAATGTGTACATGGATATAAAAAAGAAGTTGTATTTATCATTAATACTACTATCTTACAAGGTTGACCATAATATATGTTTATATTTGTAACATATTATCTTCATAAAATCGTAGGTAAAATTAGTTTTCATTTCTTTGCCTGGGAACTTCAGTAACATAATTTAATAAGTGACATTTTAATCCAAAAATGCATCACCCAGTATTCAGATAGTCCTTTCTGATCACAACCATACAACCATCACATCCTTATGAGGTTATTAGTCATTTAGAGCTAACTTCTATGTATTCAGTTCAAGCTTGTGCCTTGCCAGTTATTGCATGCAGGTTGTCTTGACATTGTACCAAGAGCTGTGCAAAGAGTAACTCATTTCTTGTATGCACAGTTTTTGATTAACAGAGTACCATGCAAAGTGAGGACTTACTGTATTTTTTATATAACTTGATTCTTTTCTTTCGGTTATAAAATAACACTACTTGAAAATCTTCAACCAATTTTCTCATTGTGTCTTCAGCAGATTCTTAAAATCAGAATACTTGATTAAAGTGTACAAACATTTGAAGTCTCATTAAAACATTATGTTGTAAGAAGATGAAGGAATAGACAGGAGTGGAAGCTAGTTTGTTCCCCCGGAACAACTAATAAACAACCAGGAACAGCTAGTAAACAATCTGGAAAAACTGCAGGGGGACAAATGTGACTGTCCATTCATCATACAACAACTTGAACTGGGAGGAATGCCTGAGATCGCAGCATCAAATCTGTAAGTAAAAACTGCAGATCCAAGCTGGGAACCCCCTCCCCCCACAGCCTGAACTGCAAAGCCTCCCAGTGCTGGAGAACAGCTCTCTTCCAGTAAGGGAATATAGCTCAGCTGAGCTCCAACTGGGGTTTTAATTAACAAGCCTGGACTGCTCATACGAGCTACAAATCCTCAACAAGCAGACAGAGGCTTTTGATGACAACTGACATTGGAGAGATGGAGGGTGGCTGTAGGCTGGCCCTGAAGGGGGTTTTCTGTCCCTTTTTGGCTCAGTAGAGAAAGCCTCAGCCATTTTCAGTTCCCAGTGCTCTGACCCAGACAAGGGTGCAGATAGCACAGGCAGGGAGTCTATTCAAATTCTAATGACCTCTCCCTAGGGGGGTTATCTTCCCTAAGAGGAAAGAGGAAAGAGGTGGAGCCCAGCTCTACTATCTGCCTTCCATTCAGAATCTGAACAGACTGACAGGCACCACCTGCTGTGAAGAAAACACAGTGACTTGAGGTATCACAGGGTATACCAATCTTCTAAGACACCCTCAGGGAAACAGGTTTCTATTCCCTCCTTCCAAGACCTGAGTCCATTCTGGTCTGGGAAAACCTGATTGGGGTAACCAAGGATACCAGATGCCTAGAAAACAGAAAACTACAGACTACACTAAGAAAAACAAAGTTATGGCCCAGTCAAGGGAACAGACTTACACTTCAACTGAGATACAGGAATTTAAACAACTAATACTAAATCAATTCAAAATGTTTATGGAAGATATGGCAAAAGAGATGAAGCATGCAATGAAAACACTGGGCATACATGAGGCAGAAATTGAAAGTTCAAAAAAACTGGCAGAGTCTATGGAAATGAAAGGCATTATACCAGAGATGTGGAAAATGGAAAGATATGACAACAGATCTCAAGAGGCAGAATAAAACCCTCAGGAACTGGAGAACAAGGCACTTGAAAGCTTACACAAAAAGGGACAGGTAGAGAAAAGAATGGACAAATATGAGCAACATCTCCAGGAACTTAAGGGCAAAATGAAGTGCAGGAATGTATGTATCATGGGTGTTGCAGAAGGAGGAGAGAGGGGAAAAGGGGCAGAAGCAATAATAGAGGAAATAATCAATGAAAATTTCCCATCTCTTATGAAAGACATAAAATTATGAATCCAAGAAGTGCAGCATACCCAAACAGAATAGATCTGAATAGGCCTACACCAGGATACTTAATAATCAGACTATCAAACATCAAAGATAAAGAGAGAAACCTGAACACAGCAAGAGGAAAGTGTTGATACATCACATACAAAGGAAGCTTGATAAGACTATGTGTGGATTTCTCAACAGAAACCATGGAGGCAAAAAGGAAATGGGGCGATATATTTCAGATACTGAAAGAGAAAAACCACCAGCCAAGAATCCTGTATCTGGCAAAACTGTCCTTCAAATATGAGGGAGAGCTTAAAATATTCTATGACAAATAATGACAGAGATTGTAAACAAGATACCTGCTCTACAGTAAACACTAAAGAAAGCACTACAGACTGAAAGGAAAAGACAGGAGTGAGAGGGTTAGCAAACAATTTTGGGAGATAGTGGCACGGCAACCTAAGTACACTGAAAAAAGATGACTGTGAGCATGGTTGAAAGAGGAAGGTTAGGAGCATGTGGGACACTGGAATGAAAGGAAAGATAAAGACTGGAACTGTATAACTCAGAGAAAACTAGGGTGCTCAATGATTATAATAAAAGGTACAAATATGTTTTTACATGAGGTAGAACAAATGAATGTCAACACTGCAAGGTGTTAAAAATAGAGTGGGATTGTGGGGAAAATACAATCAATGTAAACTAGAAACTATAATTACAAGAAACATTATATTATGCTCCCTTTAATATAACAAAGGCAATATACCAAAGCCAAATGCCTATGGGGGGGGGTGCATAGTGAGTGGTATGGGACTCCTGGCATTGGTAATGTTGTCTGACTCCTTATTCTACTTTAGGTTAATGCTATCTTTCTTTTTGTTGTTTTCTAGCTGTCATGTTTTTTTTTTCCTCTCTCTCTCTCTTTTCTTTTTCTTTTGTCTGTCTACCTTCTTTGACTCTTCCTTCTTCTTTGTGGAAGAAATGGAGATATCCTTATATAGATAGTGGTGATGGTTCTGAGTACATAAATATGTGACTATACAGGGAACCAATGATAGTTTATTTAGGACAGAATGTATGGTGTGTGAAAAAAAACCTTCTTAAAAGAAATGGGTTGGTGAAGAAACCTTGAGGTTACTATGTTGAGTGAAATAAAATAGACACATAATGACAAATATTGCAGGGTCTCACTGATGTGAACTAATTATATGTAAACTCATAGACATGAAATATAAGTTACCAGGATATAGAGAGAGGCTAAAGAATGGGGAGTGGTTGCTTATTATGAATGAAATGTTCAACTAGGTTGAATGCAAATGTTTAGAAATGGACAGAGGTGATGGTAGCACATTGTGAGAATGACTAACAGTGCTGAATGATATGTGAAGGTGGTGGAAAAGGCAAGCTCAGAGTCACATATTTCACCATAAGGAAATTCAGAGTTTAAAAGATGGGAGTGTATAAAACTGTGAAACTTGTGGTGGACAATGTCCATGATTAATTGTACAAATATTAGAAATCTCTTTCATGAACTAGAACAAATGTACAGCACTATAACTAGAAGTTAATAATAGAGGGGCATATAGGAAAAAATATATCTATTGCAAACTGTATACTACAGTTACTGGTATTTTAACATTCATCAACAGTAACAAATGTACTATACAAAAACTATGAATCCGTAATGAGGGGTGGTCAAGGGTATGGGAGGATGTGAGTTTCCTTTGTTTTGTCTTTATTTCTCTTCTGGAGTAATGAAAACATTCTAAAAATTGAGAAAAATAATTGTGGTGATGGATGCACAGCTGTATGATGGTACCATGGGCAATTGATTGATTTTACACTTTGGATCTTTGGATGATTGTATGGTATGTGAATAATCTCAATAAAAAAATAACAAAACAAAACAAAAAAAAACATTAAGTTCAATTGATTTCAAATAAAAATCTGCATTAATCTTTTTCCTGGCACCCAATGTACAATAGTGCAAGCCTTTGTGAATCCTCTTAAATATATACATTTAAAGGAGTTTCATTTCATATTATGATTATTCATAATTTTACTCATGAACTTTAGAACTTTTAAAATTTTGTCACCTTTCTATTCATAGCCTTCTATATATTGGTACTTTACTACTTCAAATTTTTTCTATGACCATTTCATATCTTAAAAAATTTTCCACTTTATCTTATTTCTGGCAAGTACTTTGCCAAATAGTGGGATGACTATTAATTTTAAATATTTGTTTTGTCAAATTTGAGTAACTTTTCCAGTGTGATTTCTTCTACTACTAACCTCAGAGAGATTTTCTCCTGATTACTGTATTGGATAATATTTACTTTAGTTCTGATTAGACACAGAAACTTTTCTCAGTGTTTAATATGCCTAGCCCTGCTGAGTGGTATATATAGGCATCAGTTTTCTGGGGTTAGCAGCCATTAACAAAAGACAGTCTAGTTAGGTATAAGGTTCTGTACATAGAGATTTTTATCCAAAACAATGCATTATGAACATTGTATGGGGTAAAAATAAATGTTTGTACAAAAGTGTCAAGTAAATCCACAGCATTAACACATAGTGTTTTTTTAAAATGGTCTTTTATATAATGGCTCCCATTCCATAATCTCCCCATCAGATATATAGGGACATAGTTAGTACAATGCTAATCATACCAGAATTATTTTACTTGTTTTTCATATGTTTCCAATAATTTGCAATGTGTGTGTATTGCATGTATAACCTTGTATGTAATCACACACATATAGGCATATTCTTTCTATATTAACCATTATATGTATAGTTTTTAGGTTACAAAATATTAGAAACATCTCATTTCCATTCTCCTAAGATAAATTGAAAAAGTAGAATACCTAAGATGGAATTTTTCTACCAGAAATTAAAACATACTTTGTGTGTATTCATTATATTAATTTGGTTTAAAATGTATTACAGATTGGTTCAAGGAATGAATAGGATATATGGGCCAGAAGTGGACTATCCTAGGACACAATAAAGGTGACTTCACAAATCAGTTGGAAAACAAAATATTGCTTAAAAAATACTGTAAGGAAATTGGCTTAAAAAAGTTATATGAAACATTATACTTCAAAATTATATACAGAATAAAGAAAGATATATCTATAAAATGTGACCATGAAAAATCAATAAAAAATAAAGATGTATGCTTATCTAATATCAGGGTGAGGAAATTAAAAAAAAAACACATATATTTCCCGTGTAATAAATCATCAAAAGCAGCATGACAAATAGTCATCAGACTAATGTTTATCTTTTATTTGTTAATGCATATTTCAGTCTTCTTTTGTTCAAATTGACACAATACTGCCCTAAGAATTTTCAGTAGAGACAACAAAGTAACAAATAACTTTAAGTATATTTCCAATATTGATAAAATTACAGTAACATGGCTACTCTCAAAAAATTATTATTCATAGGTATCAATTGCTATAAATTTTCTGTAGAAAAATTTATAAAGAGCTTTAAAAATATTCAAAACATTTAAATCAGAAATTCAACTTCTAGGAATGTATTTTTTATTCAATTTTATTGAGATATACTCACATACCATGCAGTCATCCCAAGTATTCAATCAATTGTTCACAGTACCATATAGCTATGCATTCATCACCCCAATCTATTTTTTGAACATTTTCCTTGTACCCATAAAAGTGAAAAAATAAAATAAAAAAATAAAATATAAAATATAAAATAAAAGAACACCCAAAACACCACCCTCACCCTATTTTTCATTTAGTTTTTTGTCCCCATTTATCTACTAATCCATCCATACTCTTGATAAAGGGAGTGTGATCCATAAGGCTTTCACAATCACACTGTGATCTCTTGTAAGCTACATTGCTATACAATCATCTTCAAGAGTCAAAGCTACTGTGTTGCAATTTGATAGTTTCAGATATTTACTTCTCAATATTCCAATGCATTAAAACCTAAAAAGGGCTATTGATATAATGAATACGAATGCTGACCAGAGTGACCTCTCAATTCCATTTGGAACCTCTCAGCCACTGAAACTTTATTTTGTTTCATTTTGCATCCCTGTTTTGGTCAAGAAGATGTTCTCAATTCCACAATGTCAGTCCCAGATTCATCCCCTGGAGTCAAACCCCATGTTTCCAGGAAGATTTACACACCTTGGAGTCAGATCCCATATAGACGGGAGGGCAGTGAGTTCACCTGCCAAGTTGGCTTAGCTAGAGAGGAACACATCTCAACAAAAAAGGCATACTCAGGGGGAGACTCTTGGGCACAATTATGCGAAGGTTTAGCCTCCCATTTACAGTGACAAGCTTCATAAGGGCAAGTTACATGATAGAGGGCTCAGCACATCAAACTGTCAGTCCTCAATGCTTGTGATAACATCAGCAAAAATCCAGGCAAGGAAGCCCAGCACCTCTGCATTTTACTCCAGCTCCTCAGGGGGGCCCTGCATATATATTTCTATTCTCTGTCCAAACTGTTCTGGGCTATGTCTCTATTTCACACTAACCTATGCAAACCTACCTGGTCTTACTTCCTATTAAAAGTTCTATGTAATTATGGTATTGGAACAAACTGTTGTGTGTTTAACTATTTAGGAAATATAGATCTTGCACCAATGAAGCATCTCTTCCCTTGGTCTCACATGGAATTTGAAGTTTTAAAATGCGGTCAGTATTGTCCTTGACACTTTGGCCCAATTTGCCCTAGTCCTAACCACGCCTGCTTCATTCATATCTCTAGTTGAAGTCTGGATTCTTTTTCTACTTTTTAAAGAGTTGCTATATGTGGCAATACTGACCTTCATATCTGCTGAGCCCCAGCTCCAAGCTTCAGATATCATACAGATACCCAAATTTCCAGTGATCAATCAGGTTATACACAAAGGGAACAGCATCTCAGAATCTGGAGATAGCCATTAAAATTCAGGAATAGTTGTGATTGCTGTAAGAGCTTACAATCTAGGACCATTACAGTAAGCATTCCCCTGATAAGCTGTGCTCTAAGGTTCAATTCTGAATTTATACACTGTAGGTAGTCCACATTGGTGAGGCATTGTTCTAGTTTGCTAATGCTGCCAGAATGCAAAACACCAGAAATGGATCAGCTTTTATAAAGGGGGTTTATTTGGTTACAAAGTTACAGTCTTAAGGCCATAAAGTGTCCAAAGTAAGTAATCAACAATTGGGTACCTTCATCAGAGGATGGCCAATGGTGTCCAGAAAACCTCTGTTATCAGGGAAGGCCCCTGGCTGGTACTCCAAAGTTCTGGTTTCAAAATGGCTTTCTCCCAGGACATTCCTCTCTAGGCTGCAATCCTTCAAAAATGTCACTCTTAGTTGCTCTTGGGGTGTTTCTCCTCTCTTAGCTTCTCCAGAGCAAGAGTCTGCTTTCAACAGCCATCTTCAATCTGTCTCTCATCTGTAGCTACTCTCTTAGCTTCTGTGCATTCTTCAAAGTGTCCCTCTTCACTGTACTAGCTTGCTCCTTCTGTCTGATCTTATATAGTGCTCCAGTAATTTAATTCAGACCCACCCTGAATGGGCAGGCTAAAAACTCCATGGAAATTATCCAATCAGAGTCATCACTCACAGTTGCGTGGGGCACATCTCCATGTAAACTCAGAGAATTACAATCTAATTAACACTGATAGGTCTGCCCACACAAGATTACATCAAAGATAATGACATTTAGGGGAGAGAATACATTCAAACTGGCACAGGCATTATAGTGTTTGCCTTTGTTTCTGGTGTAGTTCACTCAAAACACTGTCTACACATTCCATTCACCTCACTGCATGTCTCACAGCTTCACTCCTTCTTGCAATGGCTCAATATTCCATTGTATGCACACACTACAGTTCACCATTCTATTCCTCAGTCGTTGTACACATAGGCCACCTCCACCCATTGAAAGTGATGTATACTCTCTCCATAAATACCAGTGTGCAAATGTCTATTTGTATCCCTGCTCTTAGATCCCCTAAGTAAATGCCCCTAATGAGTTTGCAGGATGTTATGGCACCCACATGCTTAGCTTCATGTGGAACCACCACACTGTCCTCCAGAAAGGCTATATCATTCTGCCTCCTAACCAACAGTAAATACCTACATCCCTCCCTCCATATTTTCTCCAGAACTTTTATCACTGTTTATATTTTTCCATAAAATTTTTTAGAGCTGTATTCACATACCATATAATCATCCTCAGTATACAATCAGTTTTTCATGGTATCAGCATACAGTTGTGCATTTATCACTACAGTCAGCACTTGAACATATTGATTACTGCTACAAAAAGCTTTTTTTATGAATAATATAGCTAATACAAAGAAAAATAAAATATCATACAGTGCAATATAATAGTCAGGTCAGACAACACCCCTACCAAAAATCCCATATCCCTCCTTTTTACCCACCTCTCATACTTACTTAGCTTTGGTATATTTCCTTTGTTACATTTAATGGAAGCATATATACAATGTTACTATTGACCATAGACTCCAGTTTGCTTTGATTATATTTATTCCCCACTACCATCCCCTTTGCAATACTCTGCATGGTTGACATTCATTGTTTGCCTATACGTAAGAACAGTTTTCTATTTGTACATTTAGTCACAATGATTGACCACTCCAGTTTTTCCTAAGTTAAACATTCCCAGTCTTTATCTTCTATCCTTACCTCAGGTGTCATACATGCTTCTAGCCCACCTCTTTCAGCCATACTAATGGACATCTTTATTCAGGGTAGTTACAATATTGTTCTACCATCACACAGTATTATGCTATCAAGTCTGCTGAACATTCTGTAGTCCTTCAGCATCAAATGCCTGATCTGTACCGTCTATCTCTTGCTAGCCTGTGTTATCAGCTTTTAACTCTCAAAGTTTGCTCATTAATGTTAATTCATATTAGAGAGACCATAGAGTAATTGTGCTTTTGTTTCTGGCTAACTTCTCTCAACATAAGGTCCTCAAGGGTCATCCATGTCACAACATGTTCAGTGTCTTTGTTCTGTCTTACAGCTTCATAATATTCCAGCATGTGTATATACCACAATTTGTTTATCAACTAATCCACTGATGGACATTTGGGCTGTTTCCATCTCTTGGCTATTGTGAATAATGTCATGATAAGGATCAGTTTAGAAATGTCTGTCTGTGTCTTAAATTTCAGTTTCTCTGAGTATATACTTAGTAATGGAATAGCTGGGTCATATGGCAAATCTATACTTAGATCCTGAGGAACTGCCACACTGTCTTCCAGAGTGGTTGCACTTTCTACATTCCCACCAACAGTGACTAAATGTGCCTGTTTCTCCACATTCTCTCCAGCACCTGAAATTTTCTGCTTTTTGGAATAATGGCCATTCTGGTAGGTGTGAGATGATATCTCATTGTGTTTTTGATTTGTATTTCCCTGATAGCTAGTGAAATTGAGCATTTTTCATATGTTTCTGAGCCATTTGTATTTCTTCTTCAGAAAACTGTCTGTTCATATCTTTTGCCCATGTTTTAATTGGATTGTTTGTCTTTCTGTTTTTGAGTTGCAGGATTGCTTTATGTATTTGGGGTATTAAACCCTCAACTGATATGTGATTTCCAAATATTGTCTCCCATTTTGTAGGCTGCCTTTTTACTTTTCTAACAATGTCCTTTAATGTAAAAAAGCATTTGATTTTGAGGAGATCCCATTTGCATATTTTTACTTTGGTTGCTTGCCCTTTGGGTGTAAGGTCCAGGAAACCACCTTCTATCACAACATCTTTAAGAAATTGCTCTATATTTTCTTCTAAGAGTCCTATGGTCTTAGCAGTAATGTTTAGGTGTTTGATCCTTTTGGAGTTAATTTTGTATAAGGTGTGAGATAGGGGTCCTCTTTCATTCTTTTGGAAATGGATATCCAGTTCTCCAAGCACCATTTACTGAAGAGACTGCTCTGTCCCAGTTGCTTTGACTTGACTGCCTTATCAAAGTTCAATTGTCCCATAGATGTGAGAGTCTATTTCTGAAGACTCAATTCAATTCCATTGGTTGGTATATCTATACATATGCCAGTACCATGATGTTTTGAGCACTGTAGCTCAAAGTAAGGTAGTGTGACACCTTCCACTTTGTTTGTCTTTCCCAATATATTTTTGGCTATTAAGGGTACCTTGCCCTTCCAAATAAATTTGGTTATTGGTTTTTCTATTTCTGCAAGGTAGGTTGTTGGGATTTTAATTGGTATTGCATTGGATCTATAAATCAGTTTAGGTAGAGCTGATAATTATATTTCATCTTCCAATCCATGAACATGGTATATTCTTCTATTTTTTTAGCAGTTTCTTGTAGCTTTCCTTGTATAGGTCTCTTGTGGCCTTTGTTAAGTTTATTCCTAAATACTTGATTCTTTTGGTTGCTATTATAAATGGAACTTTTTTATTTCTTCCTCTTGTTGCATATTGCTTGTTTATAAGAACACCACAGATTTTTGCACATTGATCTTGTAGGCTGCAACTTTGCTGTATTCATTGATTAGTCCTAATAGCTTTGCTGTAGATTTGTCTGCATTTTCTACGTATGGAATCATGTTGTCTGCAAAGAGTGAAAGTTTTACTTCTTCTTCTCCAATTTGGATGACTTTTATTTCGTTTTCTTCCCTAATTGCTCTAGCTAGAACTTCCAGCACCATTTGAATAACAATGGTGACTATGGGCATCCCTCTCTTGTTCCTGATCTTAGAGGGAAAACTTTCAGTCTCTCCCCATTGAGTATGATGTTAGCTGTGGGTTTTTCATATATTGCCTTTATCATATTGAGAAAATTCCCTCTATTCCTATCCTTTGAAATATTTTCATCAAGAAAGGATGTTGATTTTTGTCAAATGCCCTTTTCTGCATCAATCAAGATGTACATATGGTTCTTCAGCTTTGATTTATTGATGTTGTGTATTACAATCATTGATTTTCTTGTGTTGAACCAACCTTGCATACTTGGAAAAAACCCCAATTGGTTATGGTGTATAGTTTTTTTAATATGCTGCTGAGATTTGATTTGTGAGTATTTTGTTGAGGATTTTTGCATCTATATTCATTAAACAGATTGGTCAACAATTTTCTGTTTTTTTGTAGTATGTTTTTCTGATTTTGGTATTAGGGTGATGATAGCTTCATAGAATGAGTTGGGTAGCTTTCCCTCCTCTTCAATTTTTTGAAGAGTTTGAGTAGGATTGGCATTAATTCTTTCTTGAATATTTGGTAGAATTCACATGTGAAGCCATCTGATCCTGGGGTTGTCTTTTTTTGGAGCTTTGGATGACTGACTCAATCTCTTTACTTATGATTGCTTTGTTGAGGTCATCTATTTCTTCTCAGGTCAATGTTGGTTGTTTATGCTTTTCTAGGAAGTTGTCCATTTCATGTAAGTTGTCTAGTTTATTAGCATATAGTTGCTCATAGTATCTTCTCATTATCTCTATTATTGCTGCATGGTCAATAGTTATGTTTCCTTTCCCGTTTCTGATTGCATCTGCTTTTTTTTTTTTCTTTTTTTTTTGATAGACTAGCAAGCGGTCCATCAATTTTGTTGATTTTCTCAAGGGACAAACTTCTGGTTTTGTTGGTTCTCTCTATTGTTTTCATTTTCTCAGTCTCATTTATTTCTTTTCCTTCTCTTTGCTTTGGAATTTGTTTGCTGTTCTTTCTCTATTTCCTCCTGGCGGACAGGTAATTCCCCAATATTTACTCTCTCTTCTCTTTTAATGTTGGTATTTAGGGCAATAAATTTCCCTCTCAACACCACCTTTGCTGCATCTCATAAGTTTTGATATGTTGTGTTTTCATTGTCATTTGCCTTGGGGTATTTACTAATTTCTCTTGCAATTTCTTCCTTTACCTGCTGGTTTTAAGAGTGTGTTGTTTAGTCTCCAGATATTTGTGAATTTTACAATCTTCTTCCAGTTATTTATTTCCAACTTCATTCCACTATGATCTGAGAAAGCGTTTGTTATAAAGTCAATATTTTTAAATTTGTTGAGACTTGCTTTGTGAAACAACATGTGGTCCATCATAGAAAATGTTCCATGGACATGAGGAAAATGTGTATCTTGCTGTTGTGGGGTGTAGTGTTCTATAAATGTCTGTCAAGTCTAGTTCATTCATCATATGATTCAGTATCTCCATTTCCTTATTAATCTTCTGTCTAGATGTTCTATCCATTGATAAAAGTGGTGTATCAAAGTCTCCAACTATTATTGTAGATGTATATACTTCTCTTTTCAGTGATCTCAGTGTTTGCCTCATGAATTTTGGGGCATTCTGGCTTGGTGCATAAATATTTATGATTGTTTTGTTTTCTTGATGAATTGATGCTTTTATTAATATATAGTGTCCTTCATTGTCTCTTTTAATTGTTTTACATTTGAAGTCTAATTTGTCTGATACTAATATAGCTACTCCTGCTTTTTTTCTGGTTGCTCTTTGCATGAAATACCCTTTCCCAGTCTTTCACTTTCAGCCTATCTTTGTCCTTGTGTCTAAAGTGAGTTTCCTGTAGACAGCATATAGATGGGTCCTGTTTTTTTAATCCATTCTGCCAGTCTGTGTCTTTTTATTGGGGAGTATAATCCATTAACATTTAATGTTATTACTGTAAGGGCAGTATTTCTTCTACCATTTTGTCTTTGGGATTTCATATGTCATGTCTAATTTTTTCCTCTCTCTCCTTTTACCATTCCAGATAATCTTCATTTCTACACACTTCTACAAATCTCTCTCCAGTCTTTTCCTATCAGCCTGTAGCACTCCTTTTAGTATTTCTTGTAGTACCAGTCTCTTATTCACAAACTATCTCAGTGTCTGTTTGTCTGAAAATATTTTAATATCTCCTTCATTTCTGAAGGACAGCTTTGCCAGATATAGAATTCTTGATTGGCAGTTAGTCTCTTTCAGTATCTTCAATATATCATACCACTGTCTTCTCACCTTCATGGTTTCTGTGGACAAATCTATCCATATTCTTATCCATCTTCCCTTGTATGTGATGGATTGCTTTTCTCTTGCTGCTTTCAGTATTCTCTGTCTTTAACATTGGATACTCTGATCAGTAAGTGTCTTGGAGTAGGTCTATTGCTGTCTATTCTGTTTGGGTTCTGCTGTACTTCTTGAATCTGTAACTTTCTGTCTTTCATAAGAGTTGGGAATTTTTTTGATGATTACTCTTCTGTATTCTTTCTGCCCATTTTGCCTTCTCTTCTCCCTCTGACACACCCATAATATGTATATTTGTGTGCTTCATGTCATCACTCAGCTCCGTAAGACCCTGCTCATATTTTTACAATTTTTTCATCATCTGTTCTTTGTATGAATGAATTCAAATGTCTTATCTTCTGATTCGCTGATCCTTTCTTCTGCCTGTTCAAATCTGCTGTATCCTTCCATTCTCTTTTTCATCTCTTCCATTATGCCCTTCATTCCCATTAGTTCTGCCATTTGTTTTTTCATGTTTATGACTTCTAATTTATGGTCATTCAGTGTCTTCCTTTTTATCCTTCATCTCTTTTGCTATATCTTCCCTCAGTTCATTGACTTGATTTTTGAATTGATTTAGGAGATTTGAGCATCTTTAATGAGTTCTTCCATCAGTTCATTGAATTGATTTAACATTAGTTGCCACAACTCCTGTATCTCAGTTGAACTATTAGTTTGTTCCTTTGTCTGGTCCATATTTTCATGTTTCCTAGTATGTCTCATTATCTTGACCTGTCTAGACATCTGACTTTCTTGATTAGTTTATTCTGGAGCTCATTTTCACTCTTTAACTTATGGTTTTCCTGTTGGTTGGCTTTGTTCTCTAACCTTTGGTGTTTAGTTCAACTTATTCTAGGCCTCTAACTTGGATTCTATGTAGTTGATCAGAGTTTTTCACTATTGTTTTTCTGTTTCTTTCCCTGCCTCTATGTAGCCTTTTTGTGTAAGGCTCTTCTCAGATATGTTTAATCCCTATCAGGTTTTCCCAGTCCAGAGATGCCCAGGTCTCAGGAGGAGGGTATGGCATTTCCTTGAGAATGAAGCTCTCCTGTAAGGTCTTTAGACTCTGTACTTTCCTATGCTGTCCAGCAGGTGGTGCTTGCCAATGCACAGCTTCCCCACCAGTGTGATGAGGTATGGAGACTTTAGTTCTCCCAGTGACCCTTACCCTGCTGGGGGTGTGACTGACTGAAGCTGGTATCTGAATTCCAGCCCCTGGTTTATGAATTCCCCATAGGAGGGCTACCATTGGAGCTGAGCCACACCCTCTTTTTCTTGGGAAATTATGGTCTTTAGTGAAATTTCTCCACCACTAGAGTTATTGCTTTGTCTCTCAGAGCTCTCTTAGCTCTGGTCTTGCCTGGGCCCAAATTGCAAGTTTTTGAGGCTTTCTTTAATGTGCTTCTTAGAACAGTTATGTGTGTGAGAGAGAGAGAGAGAGAGAGAGAGAGAGAGAGAGAGAGAGAGAGAGAGAGAGAGAATAGAAAAAGAAGGGCACAGTATAGATTATTTTCAAAAAAGCCTTTTAATTCAGTCCTTGCAGTTCTAATGGGCTATTCAAATGCATAAAGACATGGAGTTCAAGGTGATTAAGGAACAGTCAAGAAACCAGAAAACCCAGCTTTTCAGAAAAGGACCCTGGCCCCCTGGGTTTGCATATGTGCCTGATTCTGTTTGAGCCTGGCCCTTCTCCATATTATGTTCACCCTCAACTCTGAAAGTCTCTGTTTTTATTTTTGTTTTTATTTTTTGCCATTTTTGCTAGCCCTATCTCCTTTCCACCAGGCTGATTGTTCCCAGGTTTTCTGGTGTCTGGTCTCAGTTTATCTATGGTTGGAGTTTTTGTTCAGCAGTTTGAGTTTGTTAATAAGTGCTGCAACTGCAGTTGTCCTTCTTGGTTCCCAGCACCAGTGACCCCTCCTTGCTCAGGATTGTGCCTGGCAGGGAGGGACATGGGCCCCCTGCCATGAGAACTTAGAGATTTCGCTGATCCCAGCTGCTCCATGCATTCATGAGTGTTGTGTGAAGTATGTCCAAATTGAAATTCCTCTGCAGTGCCTGGTCCATGCAGTTTATGGCTCCAGAGGAGTAACTAAAACCCATATCTCACCACTTTGTCATCTTACACAGCCTTTGGGAATGTATTTTAAAGGAATAATTGGAGAACTATCCGAAGAGTATGAGTCATTCAAAACAATATGATACATTGATATGATGGAACAAGGGTTTGAAAATTAACCAATGTGAATGAAATACACCAAAGTGCTTAGAATACCAATGTATAAGTAAGTGCATATAAGGAAATTTTGTTTTTATTCCTTAAATCTTTCAATATTTTTCAATTTATATTCTTACAATAAATATGGGAATAGTTTAATTCTGAAATATCATGCCACATTAAAAATTTGTTCACCAGAAATATTTACTGTTTATGAAAATACAAATCCCACACTATCAAGTGTTTTCTTTATAATAACAAATGTAGGCATATAAACTTATTGAGAGGAAATATGACAAAACACAAACATATATACTCTATTGGATTTAGATAAGATAATTTACTTCTCCATTTCTGCCTGTATTTTTTAGTTATTTATAATATGTATAAATTTATAATTTTGAATATATGTTAATAAAATGCAGTTTGAATACAACTACCACATATAAAAAATATGTACTATTGCATTGAACAGTAAGATAATTCTACTTATGATGCACACAATTATGATGTTAACCTGAAATACTGGAGAAGATCCATATTGGTTATTGTTAGAATAAATAGCACTATCATCATCATCAACCTAATCACCAAAATTTCATCTCCTGCAATAATTGTACCATTTCCTCTTGAAACACATGCCATCTGACCTTTGCAGTGTGCTGAGGAGTTGTTGCCACTGCAGTGTGTTGGAAAGAGAAGAGAATTTGGAACCAAAGGACTTGCCTATGTCCTCCTTAGTAGCTGAGTGATTTTGAGAAAGTCATTCAATCTCCTTGTGCCTAAGACTCCAAATGTTTTAAAAAGTATCCATTCTTTTACAAGTTCATTTCTGAGGATTAAAATAAACAGTGAATTAAAAGTGAGAGATTACTGTAATTAAACATCATCTATAGCAATATTAACTTATTTATTTTGGTATATGTTCTGCACTACCTATACAAATTTTCTGAGGTGGCTTTCAACAAATATTTTAAATTGGAAAAAATAATTTGTAAGTAGAATCATATAAATAGAATAAAAACTAAAGAGAGACTATAAATATAACAACCATGTGGGTTAAGAGATTAGTAAGATTGAATTTAAATTTGGTTCTGAAAGCCAAAATGGTTCTCAAGATTAGAAAACAATTGAAAACATATAGCTATTACAGCAGAACAGAGAGTGTTTTTCACACTAATTCTAAAATGCTTTTTTATAGGATTATAAATTTGAGTGTCAGACCATCCTGGTTGCTAGGAATAGAAACACAACTCTTTGCTTACCAAAAAGGGAAGATGGTTAGAAGATAGGGAATGTTCCAAAGACTAAGGGAAGTGGAATCAAGGACACTATGACAGTAAGGACCCTTGGTTGGTCACTCATTTATAGGTTTTTCTGCTTCATTGTCTCTCTGAAGATCAGCTTCTCCTGTTGTCCTACCATCACATACAAAAACTAAACAAATAGACCAAGAATCAAACAGTCTTAAGATTTAAATATTATATCCTAGACACTGAGAAATCATCCCCTCTTGAATCTACTGTTTCTGTAATAGGATTTTGATAAGCACAGCCATGTTCAATCAGTTGAGACTTCATACTGGGGCTTGATTTTCTAAACACTCCAAGTTATTTAGAGGATTCTGGAAAATAATTTGAATACCTTACAGTAAATATTGTAGTTGATTTCATAGAGGCATTTCTTACAGTGGTGTGAAAAATCAAGAGTGCACAGTACTAAAATGCAAAACATCTAAGGCAACTTAAAAATACATAAATTATGATTCAATATGCAGCCATCTGGTTGACTCATAATACATGGATTAATGTGGATAATTACTCATTTCTTATATTGCTTTCTTATTCATGCTTTTGTCAGTAGAAGTTTTAAGAACTACTGGACCAGTTTTATCTAAAAAATGAGTCACAGACTGGTTTATGAACCAGGTTAGACATCATGTCTTCTCATCCAAAAGGATACATGCACGTCTACTTACATGTATACAATTTCAGAGCATTTGTGGGTCAAAATTGAGAGACCCAATTGACTCTTAGTAAATTATTATAACATCAAAACCACTACATTGAAAATACCTGGGTTGCCATTATAGTATATTGAGGACTGAATTGGATCTGTATGCTTAGTAATTCATAAGTGGGTGTGGACAGTTAATTTTTAAAAATTGAGGACAATAATCAGTAAAATCACAAGGACAAAATGTTTATCAAAATACCCATGATGGTGGTTTAAGGAAAACTGAGAGAAGGTTTATACCTATGGAATACCCATATATTTAATAATTTCCTAAAGGTGATTTTAATGATTAGTCATGCTTCAGAGTCACTGTTCTATATGATACATTGGAATAGAGACTCTTTCATCATTTAAAGAAAGAGTAAAAGAAGTCTACTTACCTTAGGTCTCACTATGGGTTTGTAGACCATATAGTTCAGAGTAGACAGATGTACAGTGTTCCAATTACAGTAACCTTGTTATAAAATTTACTGCCAAGTAGTAAACACATTGTCATCATTAACATGCAGAACTATTGAAGAAAAACAATTTATTTTCATAGGATTACTGCCAAAGAAAACATTTTACGTTTAAATACTAAAGTGTGTTATTAACCCAATATCTCTTAAAGGTATTAAATTTGAGAAGAAATTATCTAAAGAAAGCATTCCAAAATTATCACAATAAATAAATCATGATCTCAGAGTAATAGGTTTGTCCTTCAAAGAGTATAATTATGTTGCCACAGCATTTACTGGTAACAAATGAGCAGACACTTAAACTATAATTTAAAGAAATTTCCCTTAATCATTTGTGGCATGGCATGGATCACATCCTTGTTCCTTAGGCTGTAGATCAATGGGTTCAGCACTGGGCTCAAAAAAAGCATAAAAGACTGCAATTATTTTGGACTCCTCTACAGACTTCTCAGTTGGGGGCCTTAAGTACATACAGAAGAGTGTTCCATAAAATATGGTAACTGTTGCCAGATGGGAACCATAAGTAAAGAAGGCTTTGTACCTGCCTTCAGCAGAATGCATATTGAAGAAGGTAGGACAGAAAGATGATAGAGAACTTGAGCGTGTAAAGCCAGCAACTACAAATATTGCCATCTTTTTGACAGAGGTGTCAGAACAGGCCAACATTAGAAGAGGAGAATCAGCACAGTAGAAATGATTAATTTCAAGAGAACCATAGAAGGATAAGTGAAAAGTCAACAGTGTCTGAGAGAGGCCATTAAGGAAGCCATAAGTATAAGGGACTGTGACTAAAGATCTGCAAATGTTCTTGGACATTCTGGTACTGTGATGGAGAGGGCTGCAAATGGCCACATAGTGATCTGCTGCCATTGAAGCAAGGATATAAAACTCGGTGATCACCAGGGCAATGAAGAGAAGACACTGTGTGAAGCACCCAGCATTGAAGATGGTCTTTTGATCTAAGAGGAAATTGTACAGCATATTTGGTGTGATGTTGGAGGAATGGCAAATGTCTACAAAGGAGAGGTGTCCCAGGAAGAAATACATGGGGGTGTGGAGGTGGGAACTGGTCCTGATCAGCACAGTCATGCACAGATTCCCCACCAGTGGGATTAGGTAGATCACCAGAAACACCCCAAACAGGATCTTCTCAAGCACTGCATCATCGCTGAGCCCCAGCAGAATCATTTGGTCACTGTGGTATGATTTGGAGAGGACATTTTCTCATCCTTTGAGAACTGAAAATGGCAGGGAATGTGAGATTTTGATCTAATACTTGTTTGTTTATTCCATCCATTTTATTTTATCATTGTCTCATTGATCTCCTCAGCCATGGATAATTACTGTTTTCTTTTCAACAAACACATTAGTATAAATAACTACATACATTTCCTCCCACATCACTGTTACTCTGTATGTCTCTTTCCCTCTCTCAAACTCACTCTCTTACATACACACTTATATAATCACACATATTTACATATACTTGCACACATATACATACTTAGACATTTATACACGTCTACTTGGGAAACTGCACATTTGGTACTTTTAAAAATATCATGAGGAAAATATGTCAAAAGGGAAAGAAATCAGGTATGAAAACCATGTCCTTTGCATCATTTAAATGGACAATGGAAGAGTTGAATCTTTCAGGATTCTCCAGTTCTGGTATCCTGTTTTTCAGATACAAATTGTGAGAGGAGTGTTCAGCATGTCATTTTCACTTGAAAGCCAGTGTTCTATGGCCTAATTTCATTAAAAAACAAACAAACAAACATTGCATTAGCTAAATTTATCTCTTAATATGTGGCTATATTGTCCTCTCTTATTTGTAAATTGAGTCACTCATTTATTTATTTATATTGTAAGGTTTGATTTCTTCTGTTCTAGGTTCTGGGGTTACAGCACTGAACAAATTCCCCACCCTTGTGGAACATCTGCTATAGCACAGGAATCAGATAGTAAACATGAGAAAAAATATATATAATGTCAAATAGAAGCAAGCAAAGCACTGTGAAGAAAAATGCAGGTAAGAGTGCAATGAGGGCATTTTGAAGCCATTCAGACAGAGGCTATTTCAACAGTGAATAAAGAAAGCAAGTATTTGGGAAGAGTGTGGCATTTTTTATCCTAAATTCTTGTGTCAGTAACCCACTTATTAAATTATTTAGGAAAGAACTGATAATGTTACAATGTAGACTTAGCTTATAGCTCTAGACACTCTTTTTTCATTCATTCATTGTGAAATAAGATTTAGCTGCAAATACTCTTCAAGAAGTCCTGCTAGGTCATTGCTTATTTGATTAACTGATAGATAACAGAAAAACTTGCATATAATAATTGATTTTTTAGAGATGCAATGCACTCTCATTAATATATGTGAACAGGAAAGCAAGCTCAATTGATGAAAATATTCTTTCTTTCCCCACATTGCATTTGTAGAATACTAATCACCACACAATAGAACAAAAAGAATTTTTAGTATACAAATGGAGAAAATGACCTACCTATAAAAGTTGGCCTACCATATTTTGCCAGTTGAAAGTGGGAAGATTTATAGTGTATTCCTTAAGTATATTCCCTAAAGTATTTTATGAATAATTGTATAGAAGCAATTAAAATCTTCTTTGTTCCTCAAGGGCATAACTGTAATTTGATGTTTTGGGGGGCTAGATTCTCCTTTGAGGCTGAAATCCCTATCCAATATTTGTGTATCCTGCTTGGTACATGAGTGCATGGGTCCTTATATATTTCAAGAAATTAGGCACCACTTTCATTAGGATGGAAGGAAGAAAATATGTGTAGATAATTTTTCTATATTTATTCTATTGAAGATGAGAGAGTCCCCATCAGAATAATTGAATGATATCTGGCATTGCATTTGTTAGAGAATAAAGCAATCAAGAGACACTTTTATTTGTCCTTGTGTTCTAGTGCCCTGAAAATCCTAAGACAAAACTAGGTCAATAAAATTAATAAATCTAGGTAATGTCTGACCAAGACAGGAGAGACATTCCTCATTTTGGCAGACCTCCAAATGAGGGATTAAGTTATGAGAAATCAGTGATAAAGCTGTATATCATTACTAAAATGTACATTGTTACCAGCCCATGAAAATTGAGAAGATTTTCATATAAGATAAGTTTACTCAAAAATGAATGAGCAACAATCATATGGTTAGTAATAAAGGAGGGCAGGAAAATTATATGCTATGCAATGTCTAACAAGCAAAATAGAGGAGGATAAATCTGTAGATTTGTGCTCTATTTCTCATTAAACACACACACACACACTGTAACCAATAGTAAGATTATACCTTATATATTGAAGGGGTTACTATTTGGACAACAATATGTTTTTTCTATGACAAAAGGATATACTAGTATCATGACTAGTATATTTTATCCACTGCCAATAAGCTGAATTTATGTACAAGTCAGTGGTTGATCTCTGAAAAAATTAGTCTGCACTTTGGGATGATGGCCCAGCCATGAAAATTTTTGACATATCCCATTCAAATTGTAGCTAGCAGTAAAATAAATATGTGTAATCATTTACTAAGGATTTAGGAAAATGATATTCATCATGCCCTGGCTTTTCAAGCCTATATGTTTAATAAGCAAAGATCAGACAATGAGTCACTTTTATATTGAAAAATTTTGAAGAATACCTCTTTTCTAATCCCCCAAAACTTCCATTCCATGACCATTGATATTCTTCCTCTGTGATTCCTTTAACTTGACCTGACAGTTGGTTCCCATTATTCCCTAGGCAGTCCAGATTTCTTGTCTAGGTCAGAAGCACATGACATGAGGACTCCCAAAGAATTTAATTCTGATATTTGCCTCTGACTCACTAGGGCAAGAGGCAATCTCTAAGCTCTGTCTCAGTCTCCTGGGAATACTCTAGCTCAACATATTCTTCATCAACTCCTCTCTGAAAGTTTCACCACCACCCAATCAAGGCTCTATCAGACTGGCAGATTGGAGCTAGTGCTCTTGCTTCTCTGTCTTTCTCTCTCCCAGCTAATTTAATACTGGGCTTCATATCTTTGAACAAGGTGTTGAAATGGATATCTGCTTATTTTATAGCATTCAGGGCTGTGGAATAAGGGTATTTCTACAAAACAAGCACATTCCTCATTATGCTTAGGGCATTTGGTCTACCTCTACTACCAGAAAAAAGCCTTGTGGTAGAAGGTAGGTTGGAGCCAGGATGAATAGAAGTGGGTTTGGTCATGTTTAACTCCCTACAGAAATGAAGAAGTTTTTTTAAAATTTTTACCTATGGATGTTTGACCTCCATGTTTCTCAGACTATAGGTTAGGGGATTTAATACCTATGGACGTTTGACCTCCATGTTTCTCAGACTATAGGTTAGGGGATTTAACATGTGGATTACCACTAGATAAAACACAGATATCACTTTTTCTTGGTATATTGATGAACTGGACCTGGGTTGCTGATGCATGAATAAGATTGTTCCAAAGAAAATGGTGACCAGTATAATGTGGGAAGCACAGTTGGAGAGAGCTTTATGACTTCCCTCAGGGGAAGGGCTCCTCAAGATAGAAGTAAAAATGTTGAGGTAAGAGATGAGAATAGTCAGAAGGCAGGTGAGTTCATTAATACTAGCAAAAATAAAAATGACAAGTCACTGGCATGTATATCAGAATTGATATACATTGAAGAGTTATGAAGAATACCTCTTTTCTAATCCCCCAAAACTTCCATTCCATGGGGTTCAGGAGGGGTGGAGTTTCACAGAAAAAAATGGTTGATGACACTAGAGCAGCAGAAAGACAACTGGCAGTTAAAGCCAGTGTGAATGGCAGCCTTCATAAAGCCTGCAATTTATGTAAACAACACAAGGAGGACATTAAGATGGCAAGACAGCATGACTGTGTAATTAACGGGCTTGTCTACAGCCTTGAAAGGATCATAGGCCATCATAGTCAACAGAAAACCCTCAATGGCAGCAAAGAAACAAAAGAAGAAAAATTGAATGGCCCTTTCAAATTAAATGAATTTACTGGGTTCTCTACCCAGAAATTCACCAGCATATTAGGGGCATTGATAGAAGAGTAACAGAAGTCAACAAGGGCCAAGTTATCAAGAAAAAGTATGTGGAGATTTGAAGATGTATATCAAATTTGATTAATGATTTTAAGCTGAGATTTCCAAGTATAGTGATCATATAGATAACTAGGAACACCAGAAAAAGAAGACACTGTAGCTCTGGATGATCCATGAATCTCAGGAGAATAAACTCAGTCATTGTTGCATGATTACTCAGATGTTTGTCTCAAAATGGAGGATTCATTTGCTGGGATAGCAAAGAAACCAAGGAAAAAAATTGTACCAAAAAACAGCAGGGATATCAAATAGTTCATTCCATGCTTTAAATAAGATGACTTATAAGGTGTCCTGAGGGCATGTCTATTAAACCTCTTTTATTTTCATATTGAAGTAACAAGAAAAGATTCCTTAAGTAAGCTCAGTAACCTATTTTATTTAAAAATATGCACATTTTTGCATGTGTGTCTGTGTTTGTTTTCATACATCTGGGGTCATACTCCCTTTCCCTCCTCATCCAAGCCTGAATAATATAATTTGCTTTATAAATTGAAACTCTGATCCTTTCATCCTACTGATTAAAATTCTACATTGCCAGTAAAATTAGAGTCAAACTACTCAAAAAGGCCTTTGATGCCCATACATTACCCTACCTCCCAACTTTTCTCTCATCCTTGCCCCATCCCTCTTCTCTTCTCTTCTCTTCTCTTCTCTTCTCTTCTCTTCTCTTCTCTTCTCGTCTTCTCTTCTCTTCTCTTCTCCTCTTCTCCCCTCTCCTCTCCTCTTCTCTTCTTCTCTTCTCTTCCTTCTATCTTTCCTTTCTCTTTCCCTTTCCTTTCCATCCTTTTCCTCACTTTCTTCTCCTCCCATCCTTCTGTCTTCACCCACCACAATACCCCCACCTCCCACTTCCCCAACTATTCTGAACTACATGATATTACTTTGAATGGATCATTCCCAATGACATACAAACAGGCTGCTATTTTTTTTTCCATTTTAGAAAACAAATCTTAATCCTGTTGCCCTTGCCACCTATCATCACATTCCTTTGTCTTCCCTTTGGCAGTAAAAGGAATTGAAACAGTTGAATATACTTTCTGTAACCAGTTCTGCTTTTCCTGTTTTCTCTTTCCCACTCTGATCAGGCTTCTCACCTCTGTACTCTATTGAAGCTGCACTTGTGAAATTACCTGTGGTCTTCATGTTGTTAAATCCAGTAGTGAATTCTCAGTCCTTATCTTTACCTGTCAATGGCATTTGACAGGCTGATTGCTTATTTCTCCTTAAAAGGCTTTATTCTTTTAACTCCCAGGACATTGCACTATCTGAGTTTTTCTCCTACCATTCTCCTTTGCCTATTCCTTCTTTTCTCCCTCACTTTTCATGTTGCAGTAGCTCAAAACTCATTCCTTTATCCTCTTCTCCTTTCTATTTACTTTCTTGGTGATCTTATTTGTCTCCTGGCTTTAAATACCATCCATTTTCTTAGAACTCCTGAATTTATATCTCTAGCCATGACTGATTTCCCAAACTCTAGACTAAAGTATTTGATTGCTTACTCACAACTCCACATGGATATCAAATAGAAATTCAGCATGACCCAAACTGACCTTTCTAATGACCCTGAGCATTTACTATACCCATAGCATTCCAATATCAAGTCAATGACAATTTTACAGCTCCATTTATACAGATGAAAACAAACAAAGAGGTATTGGAGAATATTTTGTTGCTTCTCTTTCTCACACACTCCATATCCAGCCCATCAGTTACTTCTGTTGGCTATATTTTTAAATTACCCATATCCATAAGCCAATCACTTCCTATATCCCCCTCTCCTCTCACTGAGGCACAAGCCAATACCATATCTTTCACTTAGATTAATGCAATAGACTTTTAGCTGATCTTTCTATTTTGAAAATCAGCTAAAATCATACCCTATAAAATAATCACATTAAAAAATTTAGTACCCACTCTTTACATGCTGTACTTTATGCATATATAATATATACAATCAAATATATTAGTATTATATATGCATATAAACATAAGTTTTGTCTAAATGGAATAATATTCTATGTGATATGTATGATCCTCAATGCAATATATGTGTTTGTGTGTGTCTGTGTGTGTTTTAAAGAGGGAGGCATTATTTTGTTTTTTTAACTCTGGTTTCCCACCAAGTGTCCATTATTAGAGACAAATCTAGTGAAATGTTTAGAGTATCCTTACATACCTGGCAGAGCAAGAGGACATTTTATACATCATACTTTGTGGATTATTCCCAACAAACCAGAATGGAGGTAGAATTCCCCTTGTATAATTGAAAACCTGTCCTCAGAAATAATTAAATAACTATTACAAAGTCATAAAACTACCACAACCAAACCACAAGGTAAAGACTTACAATTGGATGTTTGTCAATTTATGCATGTATTGCCATATAATTAGCTTATTTAATACCTTTCAATGATCATGAAATTTTCCCAGGTGTTTTGACACAATACCCAGTGTTAATTAATTGTACTTGCTTTCCACACACATATATGTATATATTCATATACTATATGCTAATATGCATTTATGCAAATATTTGTGTTAAATATTGTATAAAATTATTTTTTCTGTTTCTGGTGTTTCTAAATCCCTTCCTTCTCAAAACATCTGTGGTCACAATTTACTCAGTAACATTTAAAGCAGTGATTCAGACATACTCAGTTTAAGATGTGTAGTAACAATTGCTGGAATATTTTTTTGAGTCCTCTCAGAAACTTTGTACTTCTGAATGCTTGAAGATAAATCAAAACATATTCTTTGCAAATAGGGATATTTCTTTAATAATTTAGTTGTGTTTTATTAGTTTCTAGAGGAATATAAGTTTTCTGGTTTTCAGCATTGAGATTTACAGGATTTTTGATCATGGAAGTAGCATCAGAAAATCAGCAAAATTAATTTAACAGAGTAGAGACTGCCATTTCTGAATCCAAGGCACAGGATCAGTGTTACTAGGCTGCAATCATTCCCTTGAGATTTAGTGTCTGCAAAACACTAAAAAGTCTAAGGTCTGAAATATGCTAACAATTCACAATTAAAATATACCTTTGACTTTTCTTGTGGTAAATGAACTAAATTTTTCACAGTGAGACATTTATACTCTGCAGAGAAGTACAAAATAGTATTTCATTGAAACTACTGAGCACAGAGTTAAACTACAAAGTTCAGAACTAACTAACTTCTACCTCCAAACTTCATAGTCACTTAAAAGATGGTCCCTGATATTCAACTAGAAGACATTTCTAACTTCATTCATTCATTCATTCAACCAATATTTAGTGATTAAAAAAAAATATTGGCCAACCTTTCCTAGGTACTAGGTAGAATAATCAACAAAATCAGTCTTGTCCATTCCTTCAAGAAGCTTACAGTCTGGAGTAGTGGGGAAACAGCTATTATATGGTGATATGAAAGTGTACAATCAAATGCCACTTCTTCTCAAACACCTTCCTGATCACAGCTCTTAACCTCCTCCCATTTGATCACCCCTGTCTCCATATGTTTTTCTCCTTGTTTCTCTAACAAGTCAAGGAGAACCTACCTCAGGACCTTTGCATTTATTGTGATTATGCCTGGATTGCTCTCTTACAGATATTCATACAGAATTACCCCTCTATTCAGGCCTTGCTCAAATGTTATTTCCATGGAGAGCTCTTCTGTGACACCACTGACACCACTATGATAGCACAATTTTCTATTTATTTCATTGCCTAATTTACATTTCTTCAAAGCACACATATCTTCATTTCAAACACACACACTCACACAAACACACTCCCACAAACAGATATATACTTGATATAGACAATAAAGTCTTCTCCACTTGAATATAAGTTTCATGAGATCAGGAAATTTTTTTCCTTACTGGCTGTATCTCTAGCATGTGGCACATGTTATTCAGTGAATAGAGTTTTAATGGCCTATGAATGAATAAAGATATAAAAGGTGTCCATGTTTTGCTCCAAGGGCATATTAAAGAAGTACAACTGAAAAAAAATGTAACTAAACATAGGAAAGGATATTTTAAGTCCAGTGACAGTAAGTATGATGCTATGGTACAGTCCCCATTAGTAATACAAAAGATCTGATTGTTGTGATTATTTTATAGGAGTCTGAGCATGATAAGAAAGTAATGAAGGCAAATGTCTTAGTCCTGTCATATAGCCAAATTCCCTAGAAACCAGGCTGTCACTTCAATATATGAACCTGTAACTCAGGTCAGGGCTGAAGATAAAAATTTGGGAATCATTGCAAACTCTTAGATCACCTAACAAGAGGATGCAGATGAAGAATTGAATGTTAAGGACCAATCTTTTGGCTCTAGGATTTAGAGGTCAGCACAAGGAGGAGGAAGAGCCAGTAAAGCTAACTGGGAAAAAGTGACCACTCGGGGAGGTGATATAGAAGTCTGGAAAAGGATGTTTCAAGGTAGTTGGGCAGATCAACAGAGTCAAGTCCTACTAAGATCTTGAAGGGAAATAAGATGGTAAAATAGTCTTCAGTTGTAGTATTTGGAGGTCTTTTGCATGCTTCACAAGGTTATGTTCAATGGATTAGTGGCACAGAAACACAAAAAGTAGTGTGAGTGTGTTAGAGAGTCAATGGAACATGGGGAAATAAGGGCAATGACTAGAGTCTGTGCTTTAAAGATTAACTGTACAGGGGAACAGAGAAAGAGACTGGTGGCTTGGGAGGGCTTTTTTTCAAGGAAACTATTAAGAAAGGCAGTTCTAGACCATGTTTGTAAATAATGAGGATATTCAAGCTGAGTTGGAGAAACTGATGTTTGCAGAGAGTAGAGATATCATTTCACAGATAAATTCTATGGAAAGCTTCAAAGAAGTGAAAGAGCTGGTCAAAAATAGAAGCAAAGACACATAATCAATTTTGAGAGTAGGGAAGGAAATATAAATATTTAAAGGTGGGTGAACTTATCTGAGTATTTCTTTTTTTGGGGGGGCAGTGAAATATGAGGCAAGATCAGGGCCATTGAGTGAGGTGCTAGGGAATTTTCTCTAATTGTAATAAGCAGCTTTGGTGAAGGACCAGAGCAAAGAAACAAGTTTAACTAAAGTTGGGAATTACGTGAGTGGAATGGAGGGGTGAATGAAACAGTTTAATTAAGGTTGATTGAGTGAATACGATAGATCAGCAAAATCTCAGCTGAGCAATGAGTAAACTATGGACAGGAGAACAGTGAGGAATAATAAGTGCCACTTTTCTTAGATTCATGATAAAAGCAGTAAGGGATGGGTATTATAATAGATGAATTAGAAAAGAAGGGGGCATTAATGCAGATGCAAACCATGGTACAGTTTCAGATGTCTTTGAGAGAAACTTCAGTGAATAGGTAAATGTGGGAATTATGGGGAAGAAGGAAGATTGTTCCTACTACTTACATTAAAACAGGATGGACAAGATGAGTTAATTCCTCCTTTGCAGTCTCTCAAACATTTATTCAGTGGTAAGATAGGCAGAGAATGGGAGGTCTTACTTGGAGCTTGCAGAGTGCTACTGTTCTTCCTCATGGATGTTGAAATGGGAAGAAATAATGAATAGACATTTACCTGATGCCAAAACATTATTAGGCCTCCTCCACCATGCCATCTCATCCAAGAAGGCTGTTAGGCTATTATCCTATTTCTCCAATATTGGCAACCCACCACAATGAACAACCAATAGATCATTTATTTTGAAAGTTTATTGAAAACTATGTGCAACCTTGGGAGGGAGAAAGATAAAAAGTTAAAGTACAATAATTACTATCCTTAAAATATTCCAATTAATTCACAAAACCACTGAGCAATTCCTCCTGTATTGCCATGGTCCTCATATTATTATAATGCCTGATAAGATTCTCTCACAAATCTTATCTGATGTTCTTGACATCCATATGAGTTTAAGAAGTGTCATATGTGTTAGATTCTGTGGAACACTGCCCAGTTTTGCTTTTCAGGGTTGAAGTATTGAGTAGTTGTATCTCCAGCTGTCAAGTATACCAACAGTTGATGATTCACAGCCAGATTTTTCTGTGGCATTTGCCCCTGCTCAGAGGAATTGCCTTGCTCAAGATTATGCCTAAGTGGATAGCCCACATTCAAAAAAGTTCATTGGAGAGATACAAATACCTGACACTTTAATCCAATTTGACACCCTCTGAGGGACTGTCCCAGCTCCAGAGTTCCATGTGGGATTAGCTAATCTGCTGTTGCAACATTATCACAATTCTACTTCTTCTGCCCAATTGTACTTCCCTCACTCCTTTACAGGTATTGTACTTCTGTGTACTCACCAATAAACTTCCTACATACCAATATCTGTTTCAGAGCCTGTTTGCCTGGGGCCCAATCAAAGACATGAATTTATATATAATAAACAGCTAAATATTGAAGTTGTAACTTAAATCCAGCTCTGCCAATTCCAAATCATTTGATAGTTTATCAGACTCAGCCCCACCTAATGTATTCGTTCATTAGATAGGCCCAGATATGTATGATTAAGATGCCAGGAGACTAAACAATACAACTCCTTTTAAATCATTTGTGTTAAAACAATTAAACAATTAATTAGAGGATAAAATTAATAAAAAATTGTAATTTCTTCTACATAAGAGGATGGGCTTTACAGTATGTGTCTCTGTAAGATTTTACTTAGGGCTTCTTTTACATACTTATTTTTCAAACTGTAGATAAAGGAATTTAGCATAGAAATGACCATTGTATAAAAGACAGAAACAACCTTGTCCTGCTCAGTTGAGTAGCTGGAGGTGGGGCACAAGTACATGAAAGAGAATTGTCCCAAAGAATATGGTGACAGCCATGAGGTGGGAGGCACAGGTGGAAAAAGCATTTTGCCTGCCCTCTAATGAGGGCATCCTCAAGATGGTGATGAGGATGCATAGGTAGGACATGAGAACAATCATAACACAGCTGATGACATTAAAACTGGAGAGAGCCATGATGACAATACCATTGATGTGGTGTCAGAGCAAGAAAGTTTGAGAAGTGGAGTGTCACAGTAGAAGTGGGTGATCTTATTAGAGCCACAAAAGGACAATCTGAAAGTCTTCCCCATGTGGATTTATTTCCAAAGCCTGCTAGGAATGAGATAGCCACCAAAAAGAAGCAAATTCTCCCAGACATGAGAGCTGGATAGAGCAGGGGTTCCCAAATGGCTGCATAGTGGTCATATGCCATCATGGCCCACAGGAAGCACTCAGTCCCTAGGAAGAAGCCAAAAAAGTAGAACTGGGCAGCACATCCATTGAAAGAAATGGCCTTATCCTCAGACATGAGGTTCACTAGCATCTTAGGAGTGACAGAAGAGGAGTAAGAGGCATCAACAAAGGAGAGCTGCTGAGAAAGTAGTACATGGGGGTGTGGAGACAGGAATCAATCTTAATCAACACAATCATTCCCAAGTTACCCACCATGGTTGCCACGTAGATTGACAGAAGCAATCCAAACAGGATAACTTGTAGATCTGGGTTTTCTGAGGGTTCGAAGAAGATAAATTCTGTCACTTCTGTTTGATTCCTGTCTTGAGTCTCTTTCATCTATCTGATCATTTGGGCTAGGGTAAGAGAAAAGATCAAAGATGACATTTGGTTAGATGAATACATGAAAGTGATATAAACAATTTTTTACTAATATACTCATAAATATTCTAACAGAAAAGTATAAAGTGAAAAATGTGATGAACTTGGTATCAAGTCACAAGCCTTATATCTGAGTAATAATTTTCTTGAGCAAGTGACTTAGTATCCATTAACCACAAACTGACATTCTTTCCACCATTAACCATTTATTGAATAAGAAGAAGGATTTAAAATATAACTCTCAGCATTACTTATAAAAAATAAATTAAGTAATATGCTGACATTCTCTTTAGATGCAAGCTCTGGAGAAATATGATGGAATGAATTCAGGCCACTGACTATTTCTCTGCAGTACTAATATAATTAATAAAAAATTAAAAGAAAAATTAACATTGTCAAATAAGGGAAAGAGTTGAAACTCCTAGAGGGAAAAAAAATTGTAAAAATTGATGCAGCTATTATGGTTCCAACCTCACCCTGCCTTTCCATAGTCAATATCTACAGGAAAAAAACATGTCAGTAAAATCCTGAGAAATTTCAATAACTCAATAGAGAAACTGAGGGTAAGAGTGAGTGCACGTTCCAGACAAAACTAATGGAATTTGCCAAGGTAGTGAAAAAGCCCAACACCATGTTCCACAAGGTCACAACAGAACCAGGAAAGACAGCAGCACTTGAAATTTTCCAGCCACCATACTAAATTGGGGAATAATTGAATGCCAGGTGATCAAAATGGAAATAAGATTTATCACTAATAAGATGTAATTAATTTTGATACAGGACCAAAAAATTAATAAAATCTTAAACAAGATGTGAAGAGTCTAAATCTTCAAGTGAAAGAGGCAGCAGCTCCAGTGGTATTCCCCTCTATTTCCACTGCAAACCTCACCCTTTCCATGACCTCGGGTTATTGAACAGTAGTTAAAGCTGCAGTAGAGCAGTCCTCAAATTATAGCTCAGAAGTTAAGACAAAGTGCTAAAAAATCCCTTACTACTCACAGCAGTGAGTCATTTGAAACTGTCTGAAATTTAAACATGGGACCAAAGTAAGTTGATATCTTTGCTAATATTGGAGTGAAAAGATCTACTGGACACAGCTGGGGTAAAGGGTGGGCAAAAACTAGTCCATTCTCCACAGAAGTGTGTATGCATGCTCTGTTCAACCTAGTTTACACAAGATAGGGGCTTGATAGACTCACCCATAACAAAAGCTAGTATGTTCATAGAGTACCATGAAACTTTCAAAGTGCCGTCACATCCATTATCTGATATGAACATCACCGCATATCAGTGAAGATGAGCAGGTATTATTTTATGTCAAATGAGGTCAGTGAAATATGGAGATTTCTCAGCTAATCAGTGGTAAATCCTGGGCTAGAACATAGGTCTCCTCCCCCTCCCCCTCCTCCTCCTCCTTCTTCTCATTATTATTATTAATTAGTTTAAAATTTCCAAAATTGACAAACACCTTATACCTACTGAGTACCAACTACCCCTTCCCTCTTTCTCTCATCCCCTCATAACCTCAAATCTACTTCAGTCTCTATGAATTTGCCTTTTTTACGTATTTCATAGAAGTGAAACCTTATAGTATTTGTCCTCATGTGCCTTGCTTATTAGACTTAGTATCATGTTTTCAATGTTCATCCATGTTTTAGCATGCATCAGAATGTCATTCCTTCTTATGTCTGTATACATTGTTATACTTGTTTGAGGCCCTGATATCAATATCTTTGCATATATACTTAGGAGTGGAATTGCTGGGGCATACTGTAATTCTTTACTTCACAAGGAACCACCATACTGCTCTCCACATTAGCTGTGCCATTTTACATTCCCAAACACAGGCCTCCTGGTGACAATTCCTTTGCTGTTCTCAACACCATGGTGCCTTTCTGTGAAAGCTCTATTTACCCAGAAAAAACATGTTCTTCTATTTAATCCATAACTGTGAGTGTGGACTTATTGTAAGTAGGACCTTTTGATGAGCCTACTTCAGTTAAGGTGTGTCCCACCTCAATCGGCATGGGTCTTAATCCTATTACTGGAGTCCATTATAAGAGAATGAAGTACAGAGAGAAAGAAAGCCATAGAGGTAGCTGAAGGTAAATGGAACCTGGAAGAGAAGGGAGAGAACAGGATATGCCACCATGTGCCTTGCATGTGGCAGAGGAGCTAAGGATCACAGGCAACCGGTCTTCAGGAGAAAGCATCGCTTTGATAATGCCTTGATTTGGACATTTTCCCAGCCCCAAAGATGTAAGCTAATAAATTCCTCTTATTTAAACTAATCCATTTCATGGTATTTGCTCAAGCAGCCTAGGAAACTAGAACACTTTCCTTGTAGTGCTGAGTAACAATAAGTACTGAAATGTACTAACATATGTTGAGCATTTATGTGCCACAGGTACTGTGTTAAAAATTTTGCATGCATTATTTTATTTAAACCCTGTGGGACAGGTAGTGTCATTATCCCATTTTGGTAGATGGGAAATGTGAGGTACTAAAGATAAAGCTGCCATATGAGATACCTAGAATAAGTAAATTTATAGAGACAAAAAGATTACAGGCTATCATGGGCTGGGTGCAGCATTTCTGTTTGAGGTGGTCAAAAAGTAGCATAATATTGTGGACATAATTAATACTACTGAAGTTTACATTCATATGGGATATTTTGAGTTATATATATGTTACTAAAATAAAAAGCTAAAAATCTTAACTTTCCCAAAGTCACAAAGTTACTGTGAAACTATACCCAGGAAATGCACTTCATATTCTCTTAACATTTAAGCTCATTTTTAATGACCCCCTCAATTAATAGATGAGAGAATTAATATGCAGAGCACTTGATTTTATAATTCTCAGCACTACATTTACGCTATATAATATATTTAGTTACAGAAAATACCGCTATGTATCTCCTGAAGTTAAAAAGCAATTGCAGTTGTTGGAAATTGTCTTTTCTACAACTCACATGGATTTACTTGTAATCTTAATGAAATACCATTTGTTTAATATCTGGTGATGACAATTTTACAGTTTCATCTCCCTTGTATGCAATATATCTTCTTCTACTTTGATTTTGCAATCAATTCTCTAACCCAGAGATTCTGGATCTGAATTTTCATTTTCTTTGAGTTCCTGAACATAGTAGCAGAATTTCTCTAGATATTTCTAAGTGTTTCAGAAAGCCTTAAAAAGCATGTTATTTACTGCTGTTTATATTTCTCTTAATGTTTCACAAATCTTCTGAGAATAAAAATAGACTGAGCATTTATTTAACATATTTTCTTAGCAACTCAGTGCTCTTGGAAATTTGGTTCAATGGCTGGTTAGCAGAATTAATAGGAGTGTGAATTTTTTCTTCATGTCATTAAGTTATGTTGACAACACCCCTCATATCTTCTACTTAACTTTTGTAACTGCTTGAGTTCTCTTTGCTCCCTGTGCTTGCTCCTGTCCAATGCCTAAATTCACCAAAAAGTGGCAAAAGTGAGAAAAAAACCCTCCTTTTAGAGAACCACTAACTGTAATTCTTCCAGGTTAAGTGAATGGCATAATTAGAATGTATCTTAGAGATAGCCATTTATTTTATACATAGGAAAACTGAAGCCCTTTATATCTTCTTCTTCATAAGAAAGTTACTTTGAATTCTTACATGTAGGAGAGATATCTTCTTTCTTTCTTTTACTTTTCTTTGAAGGTAAATAGCCCAATTTGTTACATCAGAGTAAAACACATTTCAAAATAGAGCAGATCACTGCAATGAAGCTGTAATATTGCCCACAACTATTCCTATTTGTAGGGTCTCTATACTAGTCTCTGGAGGAAATATCCTGATTTATTACAAATAAGACATATATCTTGTTCTCTGTCCCTGAGGACAGCATCCCTTGTGTCACCCATTGTAGTTGTCTCATTTCTTCCCTCTGAACTAAGGACATATATTATTTTTCATATTTCTCTCCCTCTCCTTTGGGGCAGCTGGGCCCAGTGGAGAATGAGTTTTCAGTCCCACATTCCCAACCACCATGTCTCCCTTGGAAGCTAACAGTTAGTTCTCCTTGAGGGAATTGAAAGAATCCACAAAACAACAGATTCCCTTAATCTCTGGTCCCACTGTCTCAAAGGTATATGTTTACTGTAAGGAATTGTGCAACCTGAATTATGGGGAGTGGTCCCAGTAGAGGAGGCATGGAGAGGTGGAGAGAACCAGGGTTGAGTTGATTAGAACTATCTGGCTCATTGACTGTGTAGCTCCACGTACTTCATGGTATCTTTCTGTGTCTCTACATTTTCATTTTTAAGTGGCAATTCTGATGACTACATCAAGGGCTATCTGGAGATAAAAGAATGAAGGTGTATTACTGAGCCCAAAATGTCTGGATTATTTAGATGATTATAAACTTGAATTTAATCCACTACTACCTGCTTCCTCACTCTCCAGAAAAAGAAATAGGTATCAGCCTATATAGCCTAGATTCTGACTTACCAGGTGCCTGAATGAACAAATGACAAATAGTTGTGGGCAAATATTTCCAGGGTCTGAAATTGAGATGCATAAATATCTGAAGATCATTTAAAGTATGTATACTTCTTTGAGGAGACACTCATTCTAATTTGCCTATCAGTACCATGTAATTAATGCAATTTGCACTAGAAGCTGGGAGACACAAAGACACGAAGACTCCACTTCAACAAAAGAGGAGACATTCAACTTCTTACCAACATGTAGAAAACAGGCCAGGTTCCAAGTCAGTATTTGGGAGAGAAAAAGAAAGAGATGTGATGTTTGTGTCTTTGTGTCATAATCAGAAAATTGATTATGCATTATTTTGACTAAGTCATATCTTTTGTTTTTTGTATTTATTTATTTTAGTAAACTAGAAGGAAAATACAGTTGGTTCCTATCAACACAAAGTCAGAAACATAATTGGCACATAATGAAGATTTATTTAAAAAGTAAATAAATCACCCTTTCTCACCTAAGTGTGAATTACCTGTTATATGGGATCAGACTGCAGTAAATTAAAGCAGATTGAGATTTGTACAATGAGAGTGTGGATCAAGGTTGGAAAAAAGATCACAAGGCACTAAGAGATTATTGGGAGGGACATAGAATATGAGAAACCTAAGTAATAGCAAAGTGGTAGAATAAGACCACTGGACCACAAAGGTGAAATTGGACTGTGAACAGGATGGGTGGTGGGGTCTAGTCAGCCCCATACTATGAAGCAGAACATGTAGAGAGCTCTAGAATAAGCAGAGAACCCATGCCCAATCCTATGTTGACTGTCATTAACAGAGGCACCAGATTGGTTGAGGTGCCTAGATAACATACCTGTATCAGTCTGCATTTTTACCTTTCAGGTTTATGGAGATTTTGCATACCTATGCAAGCAGTCATACCCGATCAATTAGTTACTAAAATACATATTATTTCATCATAAATTAATTTCTTTGGCCAGTTTAAAAAGTACCACAATCAAACATCTCATATATTTAAAAAAAAAAAGTAATAAAAAATATGTGCAAATTAGAGAACTTAGTAAATTAGCAAAATATAAAATCATCCCATGTGGACTCTTGGGAAAGCTAATTAATTTTCTCTCACTCCTTTTTTCTGTAAATCAGAGACTCGATCATTTTATCTGAAACCAGAGGCAGTACTATTATGATCAGAAGATTCATTTGGATCACAGTTGAAAGTGTGGCATGAATCCCTAGGGAATAAAAGGTCAAATCTGTTTAATTTGTTTTGTGAATATCAATTTCAGACACTGGTCACATTTGCCAGATTAGTATATTTTTAAAACAGGGTCTCTCCATGAGAATTGCAGTGTATCATTTGTCTTGTAAAAGCTTTCAGGCATCAGCAAGATAACTTTCTCAGTGATGCCAAAATCACACCCTGTAGGCAGCTTTGGGATGGGCAAAAGTGTCGATGCCACACTTGTGACTCACTAAGTCATCTTAACTAGTGTCTGAAAATAATTTCCTTGTGTTTCCTTCTTTTATCATTAAGAGCAAAGGAAAAGCGTTCAATTCTTTAGGGGATGACAGATAAAGTTTCGAGTCTCCCATGAGTGTAGAAAGCATTTCATCATATTTCTTCTGGGGATTGAATGCACTGTGAGACTTAAATACCTTCCACACACAGGAGAAAGCATGGGATGAGCATGTAGCTCAGAAACAACTGCCAGAGCATTTCACTATCTTTGGATTCTTCTTAGTATATTTTCTCAGTATACGCAATCAAGAGAAGAGGAGACATTCTACTTCTTACCAGCAGGTAGAAAACAGGTCAGGTTCCAAGTCAGTATTTGGGAGAGAAAGACAAAGAGATGTGATGTTTGGGAGGTGGCACATCGCATCACCCTGTGCTCCTTTGAGCATGAGTTCTGCTTGGTGCCAGGTCCATGCCTTTTGAAATTTCAAAAAGAGACATAAGTCATGAGTTTGGCTTTCAGGAATCATATAATAGGTTTGGACTCAATGATTGCAAGAATTTGAAGGTTCCATAGAGACAGAGAGTCTGCATTTTCTGCTCCATCCATTTCACAGTTAACTACGGCGCATCCAGTTCAGCAACTCATCAATGATACAATGTGTTAGTGGCAGGAACAGGACTTCAGTGTAAACTTCCAGACTCTTACCCTAGTATTCTTTTCACATAAACATGCAAAAGCAGGCAATATATAGAAATCTGGAATATAGTGGACCTTTGTTTATTTCTATAAGACAACACTTTTGTTGGTCTTCTGTTAAATATTCGAGTTCATTGTTAACTAAGGAGTTTGCTTATTTACTTTTACCATTCCTACAATAGTCAGATGGGCTGGAATTTTACTAGATGATACTAAACAAGAAATTGTGAATGCTTTTTTTGGTCAAGCCTTGATTTTGAATTTTATAGTCTCATCTCTAATTATTTTATCATTTAATAGAAGTGCTATTGAAATAATATCAAACCTTTCACACAGGTTAAGGCTGCTGTGATACCTCTATGCAAAACACATGAAACCTCTTTTATCTAGGAGATATGAGGGCACGTTTGTCTACTGCATCTAAACATCTATACTAACACAGACTGGCCCAAAGCACTAAGCACCTAGCACATGCAATCACTGAATTCAGCACTTTATACTAGATATTCTAACTAATTCATATATTTTCTAACCAACTTTTTTTTTTCATTTTTATTGAGATTGTTCAGATACCATACAATTATCCAAAGATCCAAAGTGTACAATCACTTGCCCCTGGGTACCCTCATACAGCTGTGCATCCATCACACTTAATTTTTGTTCAATTTTTAGAAACTTTTCATTACTCCAGACAAGAAATAAAGTGAAAGACGAAAAAAGAAAAAAAAGAAAAGGAAACTCTAAACCTCCCCTATCCCTAACCAACCCCCCTCAATTGTTGAGTCCTAGTATTGATATAGTACGTTTGTTACTGTTTATGAAAAAAATGTTGAAATACTACTAACTGTAGTATATAGTTTGTAATAGGTATATAGTTCTTCCCTATATGCCCCTCTATTATTAACTTCTAATTGTATTGTCATACATTTGTTCTGGTTCATGAAGTGATTTCTAGTATTTGTACAGTTGATCATGGACATTGCCCACCATAGGATTCAGTTTTATACATTTCCATCTTTTGACCTCCAACTTTCCTTCTGGTGACATATATGACTCTGAGCTTCCCCTTTCCACCTCATTCACACACCATTCGGCGCTGTTATTCTCACATCTTGTTACCAACACCCCTGTTCATTTCCAAACATTTAAGTTCATCCTAATTGAACATTCTGCTCATACTAAGCAAGAGCATCTACATTTCTTCCATAAGGCAGGAGGGAGAGTCAAAGAAGGTAGAGAGGCAAAAGAAAGAGGAAACAAAAAAAATGACAGCTAGGAAGCAGCAAAAGGAAAAATAACCTTAAATCAAAGTAGAGTAAAGAATCAGACAATACCACCAATGTCAAGTGTCTAACATGCCTCCCCTATCCCCCCCTCTTATCTGCATTCACCTTGGTATATCACCTTTGTTACATTAAAGGAAGCATAATACAATGATTCTATTAGTTACAGTCTCTAGTTTATGCTGATTGCATCCCTCCCCCAATGCCTCCCCATTTTTAACACCTTGCAAGGTTGACATTTGCTTGCTCTCCCTCGTAAAAGAACATATTTGTACATTTTATCACAATTGTTGAATACTCTAGATTTCACCAAGTTACACAGTCCCAGTCATTATCTTTCCTCCTTTCTTGTGCTGTCTCACATGCTCCCCATCTTCCTCTCTCAACCGTATTCATAGTTACCTTTGTTCAGTGTATTTACATTGTTGTGCTACCATCTCCCAAAATTGTGTTCCAAACTACACACTCCTGTCTTCTATCACCGTGTAGTGCTCCCTTTAGTATTTCCTGTAGGGCAGGTGTCTTGTTCACAAAGTCTCTCATTGTCTGTTTGTCAGAAAATATTTTGAGCTCTCCCTCATATTTGAAGGACAGCTTTGCTGGATACAGGATTCTTGGTTGGTGGTTTTTCTCTTTCAGTATCTTAAATATATCACACCACTTCCTTCTTGCCTCCATGGTTTCTGCTGAGAGATCCGCACAAAGTCTTATTAAGGTTCCTTTGTATGTAATGGATTGCTTTTCTCTTGCTGTTTTCAGGATTCTCTCTTTGTCTTTGACATTTGATAATCTGATTATTAAGTGTCTTGGCATAGGCCTATTCATATCTCTTCTGTTTGGAGTATGCTGCGCTTCTTGGATCTGTAATTTTATGTCTTTCATAAGAGATGGGAAATTTTCATTGATTATTTCCACTATTATTGCTTCTGCCCCCTTTCTCTTCTCTTCTCCTTCTGGGACACCAATGATACGTACATTATTGTACTTTGTTTCATCCTTGATTTCCCGGAGACGTTGCTCATATTTTTTCATTCTTTTCTCTATCTGCTCCTTTGCGTGTAGGCTTTCAGGTGTTTTGTTCTCCAGTTCCTGAGTGTTTTCTTCTGCCTCTTGAGATCTGCTGTTGTATGTTTCCATTGTGTCTTTCATCTCTTGTGTTGTGCCTGTCATTTCCATAGATTCTACTAGTAGGTTTTTTGAACTTTTGATTTCTGCCGTATACATGTCCAGTGCTTCCTTTACAGCCTCTATCTCTTTTGCAATATCTTCTCTAAACTTTTTGAATTGATTTAGCATTAGTTGTTTAAATTCCTGTATCTCAGTTGAAGTGTACGTTTGTTCCTTTGACTGGGCCATAACTTTGTTTTTCTTAGTGTAGTTTGTAATTTTCTGTTGTCTAGGCATGGTTTCCTTGGTTATCCAAATCAGGTTTTCCCAGACCAGAACAGGCTCGGGTCCCAGAGGGAAGAAATATTCAGTATCTGGTTTCCCTGAGGGTGTGTCTTAGAAAATTGCTCCACCCTTTGATGCCTCAGGTCACTGTGCTTTTCTGCCCAGCAGGTGATGCCTGTTAGCCTATAATTATTGACTGGTGTGACGAGGTATGGCCGTGTTCCCCCAGGCTCTGGGGTCTGGTTCTGAATGGAAAGGGTCCCACCCCTTTCCTCCTAGAGAAGACAGACCCCTCAGGTGGAGGTCATTAGCATTTCAATGGTCTCGCTCTCGGCTTGTGCTGTCTCCACCCTTCCCGGAGTCACAGCCCTGGAAACTGAAAATGACTGGGGCTTTCTCCACTGAGCCAAAACAGAAACAGATAGTCCCCTTCTGACCCAGTCCACGGCAACCCTCCGGCTCTCCCAGGTCAGTCGTCACCCAAAGCCTCTGTCTATTTTTTGGGGCTGCGTACCTGTAGTGAGAAGTTCACACTTGCTACTTAAAACCCCAGTTGGAGCTCAGCTGAGCTATATTCGCTTGCTGGGAGAGAGCTTCTCTCTGGCACCACGTGGCTCCGCAGCTTGGGCTATGGGGGAGGGGGTCTCCCGACCTGGTTCCGCAGGTTTTACTTACAGATTTTATGCTGTGTTCTCCGGCATTCCTCCCAATTCAGGTTGGTGTATGATGAATGTATGGTCTCGTTTGTCCCCCCGCAGTTATTCTGGATTATTTACTAGTTGTTTCTGGTTTTTTGTAGTTGTTCCAGGGGGACTACTTAGCTTCCACTCCTCTCTATGCCGCCATTTTGCCTGGATCCATGACCTGCTTTTTTCTCTAGCCAACTTTTACATAAAGTTATTAAAGCAGTCATTATTAACCCTATTGAATAGGTACGAAACTGAGACTCCAAGAAGTTATATAATATGCTAAAAATCACTAAGGATATTTCATACAGACTTGATTTATCTGTCCACAATAATAGAGTAGCAAGCAGGATTTTTTATGATTGGTGAAGCACCTTCTCATACACTGCCTCATTTAACCAGCACCTGGAATCTATAAGGGAGGAAAGAATGATTTTATAAGCACATTTTCCAGTTGAGTGAAATGAATTGGCCAGAGCATACCCAGTTCAGTTGTGGCACAGTGTCCTGACTCCTGGGACTCTGTTCTCACCAGGCATCTCACACTTCCTGCATTGTTGCAGTCTGATACCACTCCTTCATTTTCAATACTAATGTCCAGGTCTGTTTCCTCATCTATTAAATGATGAGTTTGACCAAACGGTCCTTCTAGGTTTAACACTAGGATTCTTTTCTTTCACTCTAAAGTGAAAAAAAAAAGGAAGCTGACAACTGGAGGGCTATTTTTTCCTCTTTTTTTTTTGTCCCTGACGTGTCATTTTCACATTCCTGTGTGAGGCAATGGGGGGTGGGGATCAGCAGAGCATGGTGTGGGAAACTAGCAATCCCAGATTCAATGGCTGATTCTACAACTAACTTACTACATGGCCTGGCAAGTCCTTTCACTCTGATTCAGTCTTTGTTTCCTCAGCAAATGAAATCATAATATGTATTCACATGCAATGAGAATGAGCTGATTTGGAATAGGGGCAAGCACTTTGTTCTTTTTGACAGCTTTTTTGGAGGTATAATGAATATACAATATGTTGCACATATTTAAAGTGCACAATTTGATAAATTTTGATATATGAAGACATCTGTGAAACCATCACCAGAATCAAAGTATTGAACTTAACCATTGTCCCCAGACAATGCCTCTTTGTAATCTCTTCCTCCTGTTCCCCCTCACACAGCCCCCTCCTCAGGCAACCACTGATGTTTTGTCACCTATTAACTTGCATTTCTAGAGTTTTATAAATGGAATCATCTAATATATATGTCTTTGTTTCTGCTTTTTACAATCAGTGTAATTGTTTTGAGATTGAGCACACATCCAGCATGATGCCTGTATCAATATTTCATTCTCTTTAATTGCTGAGTAGTATTCCCTTTTATGGAAATGCCACAATTTGTTTATATAGTCACCTATGGATGGAAATTTGGGCTGTTTCAGTTTCTTGGCTATTAAAAAACAGCTGAACATTTGGCTAATGTCTATGCTGCTATGAACATTTGTATACCAGTCTTTATATGGACATGTGCTTTCCTTTCTTTTGGCTAAGTGCCCAAGAGTGGTGTGGTTGGATAATAAGGTGGGTAGTTGTATGTTGATTTCATAAGAAACTGCCAAAGCATGTCCAGAGTGATTGTACCATTTTATGTTCCAACCAACAGTGACAGAAGTTCCAGTCCATCTACTTCCTTGTCAGTACTTGGTATGTTACTCTTTTTTTTTAATTTAGTCATTTAATAAATATGTAGTGATAATTCAGTTGAATTACCTTAATAACTAATTAATAACTAATGATGTTTAGCATCTTTTCCTGTGCTTAATTGCCACAACATATCTTCTTTGGTTGTGTCTGTTCAAATTTTTGGCTCATTTTCATTGGGCTATTGGTTTTCTTATTAGTCAGAGTTGCCATATATATATCTCCTTTATCAGAAATGTGCTTTTTCCTAGGCTTTAGTTTGTCTTTTCATTCTCTGTCTCCTATTTGAGATGGTATACACATTCATGATATTAACAATTAATTGAACAGTAATAAATACAAAATCTTTGTAAATTATAAACTCTTGGACCAATATATGGTATGGTTTATTTATTAGAGCCCCCTCTTTGATATGGTTGATTATATTATATGCAGATTAAAAGATGAGGGCCCTACTTCTGCCTACCCTAGGACTTAAAGTAACCTGTGAAAGATATAAAAAAGACATATGAAAGACATATAAAGCTACTTCTCCACTTTCTCTTCTTTCTTAAGCAGCAACCTAATTAAAGAAGTTAGTCTGACTTCTCCCTTCACCTTTAGATAAGAGGCACTATTCATTTCTACATTATTTTTTCCCCATTTCCCTCTTAGAAATCTTGTAGTGGGGTCAGATAGTCATCAAAGGGAAAAGAGATTTAATAAATACATGCTCCTGTGTGACCACAGCAATGGGCAACACTTTATCCTCTCCTGACTGAGGGATCCTTGAATCTTATCTCTGAGCTGATCTATGAGGGGCTATTGGTTAGGCAATAGAAATTTCCCAAAGACACAGTTGTGCCTTCACACTAGTTATATCCCATGCTTGACCACTGAGTGCTTGCAAAAATCAAGGAATCCTAAGAACTGGTTTCATTTTCATGCATGATAGCCAAGCAGGAAAGGAAAGGCAGGCACAAAAATAAAGAAACTTAACCTCCATAAAACCACATCTACATGGAACACAATAAAATGTAGTGGGTCTGACAGACCAAGCTCTATTGTTTACTGGCAGTTGACTTTGGCAGTTACTTAATAGCTAGCCTATATTTGCTTATTTTTTCACATATGAGATGATGGTAATGATGACACTGGTCTCATATTGTGAGGATGAAATTGTGCAGTCCCTGCAAAACACTCAATAATAGTTTGACACATAGTTACACTAAAAAACTCCTGTTTTTTTTTTAAATATTGTAATTTTAGAGGTTATATTTCTCACCCTCTACTCCAAGTATTTCACTTTCTTTATATGCATGTGTGATGTGTTAAACTGTAAAATTCATTTTGTGCTTCCTCTCTATGCCTACCTGTAATGAGAATTAACATTTATTTATTATCTGAATTCATATTTTCTTTGTTTTAGAAAGAAATAAGGAATGCTATAAATGAATCTTTTTTACTAATTAGTTAAATGGGCAATTGCACAGACCAGGTCAAGCATTGGATGCCATGGGATAAATACCTCACAGCACCAAGGAGATTGTAAAATCATAATTTTTCATCCCCAAGAAGCTAATAACTTCTGTTTTGACTGGGTACCTGGAGATGACACATGACCATCACCTTCACCAAAGTCATTTGGGTTACCCTATTGGTCACAGAATCTTTTTACTGGCAGGGGTTTTAAAAATTGCCCCAAAGAAGCCTTCATTTACTGTAAGAATATATATAATTGTTATAATATCTCTAGTTTATGATTTTTTATCTTTAGTTTGAATATTTCCAGTGGCAAGGAACTTTACAATCATTAAGAAATCAAATCCAGGCACACACAAAACTGAAGAGATGAATAGAGGAAACCACTCAGTGGTGACTGAGTTCATCTTTACAGGCATCACTCAGGACCCTCAGCTGCAGATCATCTTCTTTGTGGTCTTTTTGGTGGTCTACATGATCAACGTAGTGGGGAATGTTGGTATGATTATCCTGATCATAGCAAACACCCAGCTTCACACACCCATGTATTTTTTCCTCTGCAATCTCTCCTTTGTTGACCTGGGCTACTCCTCAGCCATTGCCCCCAGGATGTTGGCTGACTTCCTAAGTAAGCACAAAGTCATCTCCTTCTCCAGCTGTGCCACCCAATTTGCTTTCTTTGTAGGTTTTGTAGATGCTGAGTGCTATGTCCTGGTGGCCATGGCCTATGACCGTTTTGTGGCCATATGTCGGCCTCTTCATTGTAGCACCCTCATGTCCAAGCGAGTCTGCTTGGCTCTCATGCTGGGCTCTTACCTGTTTGGTCTGGTGAGTTTGGCAGCCCATACTTCCCTCACCTTCAGCCTCAGTTATTGTGATTCCAATATCATCAACCACTTCTTCTGTGAAATACCACCACTCTTGGCCCTCTCTTGCTCAGACACCTATATCAGTGAGATCTTACTCTTCAGTCTGTGTGGCTTCATTGAATTCAGCACCATCCTTATCATCTTCATCTCCTATGCCTTCATCCTCATTGCCATCATCAGGATGCACTCAGCTGAAGGCCGCATTAAAGCTTTCTCCACCTGTGTGTCTCACCTCACTGGTGTCACCCTCTTCTATGGCACAGTCATGTTTATGTACCTGAGGCCAACATCCAGCTACTCCCTGGACCAAGACAAATGGGCCTCTGTGTTCTACACTGTTATCATCCCCATGTTGAATCCTTTGATCTACAGTCTGCAGAACAAAGATGTAAAAGCAGCTTTTAAAAAGCTAATTGGGAAAAAACCTCAATAAGAAAATGAAAACATATTACTATCACAGGAAAATGGTATTGGTAGAAGAGTTTTGACAGGAAAAAGAAAATGTTAATAGCTTTTCAAGAAATACTACCCACATTACCGTCTACTTGCTGAGAAAATCTTATATTTTGAAGGGATTTCTGCAATCCTTAACTCTACAATATGTAAGAAATATCAACTAATATTTTTAAAAGACACACTGAACAAGAACATTAGTTTTTTGTTCGTTTTACTTAAAGGTGACATAAATATCAATTAGAAATAGAGACAGGAATTGATAGTGGCAAAAAAACAAACACACAAGCAAACAAAAAAAAAAAAAACAGTCACTCTAAAGCAGATTTTATTCAGGGGCATGATAAACATAAGGACCAAATGTCTAAGCATTCTGCACTCTGAAAGAAAAGTCATAGCAAATTTAGTTAAAAACACAGAAAATGGGATTGGTTTGAGACATGACTTATTTCAGTACACAATACATCTATTCATATACTCAGCAAAAACTGATGCATGTTAGGTGTGTGCGAGGTTCTGGATGATACAAGGCTAGGATACATGTTTTGACAGCAAGGAGTCTATTGTTTTTCCAGTTACTATGTTATCTCTCTGAGTTTGGTGCCAGGAACAACAGCCTCAGGATTTGTGCAAGGTTCAAGATTAAGAACTGGGAACTTGGGATCTGATGCTAATTAGCTGTATGACCTTTGACAAGACTCTGTTCTTTTCTGTCCTTAGTGTACCCTCTGTCAAGCGATTGGTTTCACCTAATTGTCGCTGGATCCCTTTGATCTCTTCTGTCTAATATTCAAAAGTGGCAGGCATCTAAATTTTGTCATTTTCCCATATTGATATCCCTTCAGTCCTCAGGGAAACTCTAGGACCATAGAACCCAAAGAAAATACAGGTCAGAACAATCCCATAGTTTAAATTTAGAAAAATTTGTATTGTAACAGGTTTAGTCATCCTTCTCCCATCCAAAATTTCCTCTATGCCTATCTAGCCCTCTTTTCTCATCTCATTTAGACCTTAGCTTTTTTTTTTTTTGGTTACTTTACACCCTAATTCCCCAATCTGTATCGAATACTCTCATTAACTCTGATGTATCAGTTACTGATAATAGAAGAGGATTCTTCATTGCATACTCTCAAGGCTACAAATTTTTTATGAAAAACCAAAAATATCAGATATCAGAAGTTTTTTTTTTTTTCCTCAAATATGCTGAAATTCCATCACAACATCAGTTTAAAATACTTAAAATCAATAGTCTTTCTTCAAAACCCTTATGCTAGTACAATATAGTCTAAGGTCAGTGGAGGGCAATGGTTGCTGTAAAGTGTACAGCAAGTCCATTCATCAAGAAAGCCTCCAAAATGTTTTAGGGATAAGAGACCCAGGATGTTCCAGGCTTTCTAATGGGTGTTACTGTACATGTGTTGTATTTGACCTGGTTCAAAACTGCCTAGGTCATATGATGAATTTCCAAAAACATGTCCTTAATGTCACATTGTGGAGAAACAACAACCCATGACTAATGGTTGGATATGGAGTTGACAGTCCGTAAACAATCCAGAAATCCAGCCTTCAGTTTCTTTTCTGGAATTCAATGTGTAAATAATATATGCCATGTGAAAAATAAGAAAATACGTTCCTATAACATTAATTACAAACCAAGTGAGGTGGATTAAACTGTGTACCATAGCTTATTCTTGGTCTTGGTCCACATTCTGGTGGGTGTATTTCCATTGTAAATAAGATCTCTTCAAGATGTTGCTTCAGTTGATGCATGGCCCAACTGAATCAGGTTGGGCTTTAATTCAGATTACTAGAGCCCTTTACAAGCAGAGCCAAAGTCAGTCACAGAGAGAGAAGCCACAGGCAGCAGCCAGAAGCTGGAAATTTACAGAACCTGGAGAGGTTAACCATGTTCATTGCCCTGTGACAGAAAAGCCAAGGACCAAGGATTGCCAGAAGCCAGCCCTCAAATGTCACAGTTGTCTTGAAGAAAGCATTGTCTTGTTGATGCCTTGATTTTGGACTTCTCCTAGCCTCAAAATCATGAGGTGATAAATTCCCATTGTTTAATCCAACCTTTTGTATGATGTTTTCACAGCCAGGAAACTAAAGTAATTTTTGGTAGCAGGAGTGGGGTTTAGTTGTTACAAATATCTAAAAATGTAGAAACAGCTTTAGAATTGAGTAATGAGTAGAGGCTAGAAGATTTGTGAGGTGCTTGACAGAAAAAAAAATATCTAGATTGCTTAAATATCATGGACATTAAAGGTACTTCGTATGAGGCCTTAAAAGGAAATGATGAGTGGAAGTGCAGGGAGTAGGGGAAATGGAGAAAGGCATTGTTCAAAGATAAATGGCGGCGGAGCCCTGAGCTACCCTGTAGGCTACCTACCTGCACGTGGTAGGAAGCAAGGACTGGCTCTCTTTGGTGATGGGTTTGCTGAGCATGGGAGAAAGGCCAAAAGACACTTTCAATCACTGTAGAGGCAACAAAGCCTGGTGGTTATGAACAAGGATTCTAAAGCTTGACTCCATACTTACTGTCTGTGCAACTTCAGGCAAAATACTTAACTTCTCTGTGCCTCAGTTTCTTCATTTATAAATAGGGATAACAATAGTACTTATGTCTTTGGGGCCTTTAAGAGGATTGAAGAAGTGAATATATATAAAGAGCTTAAAACAGCACCCAGCATATGGTAACTGTGTCAGTTTGAATGTTTTATGTTCCCCCAAACTCCATTACCTTTGATGTAATCTTGTGTGGGCAGACCTATCAGTGTTAATTAGATTGTAATTCTTTGCATGTTTCCATGGAGATGTGCCCCACCCAACTGTGGGTGATGACTCTGATTGGATAATTTCCATGGAGGTGTTGGCCTGCCCATTCAGGGTGGGTCTGAATTAAATTACTGGAGCCCTATATAAGATCAGACAGAAGCAGCAAGCTAGTACTGCCAAGAGGGACACTTTGAAGAATGCACAGAAGCTGATAGAGGAGCTGCAAATGAGAGACAGTTTAAAGATGGCCGTTGAAAGCAGACTCTTGCTCCAGAGAAGCTAAGAGAGGATAAACACCCCAAGAGCAACTAAGAGTGACATTTTTGAGGAGCTGAAGCCTAGAGAGGAACATCCTGGGAGAAAGTCATTTGAAATCAGAACTTAGAGCAGACGCTGGCCACGTGCCTTCCCAGCTAACAGAGGTTTTCTGGATGCCACTGGCCATCCTCCAGTGAAGGTGTCCAATTGTTGATGTGTTACTTGGACACTTTATGGCCTTAAGACTGTAACTATGTAACCAAATAAACCCTGTTTATAAAAGCCCAAAAAAAAAAAAAAAAAAAAAAAAAAGGAAATGATGAATGTGTGATCCAGAAATTGTAAAAAAAAGCAATCATTTTATAAATGACAGAACTTGGAAAAATTGAACTCTGATGTCAGATTGTAAATGGAAATTTTAAACAACGAACTTGGATATTTAGCTGAAGCAATTTCTAAGATAATGCAGAAGTTATTGCCTGGCTTCTCCTGGCAGCTTATAGTAAAATGCAAGAGGAAAGGAATAAGATGAGATGTGAACTCTTAAGCACAAAGAAATCAGAGATTGAAGGTTTTAAAGATTCTGAGCCTATCAAGATATTGTGCTATGAGACTAGGCCAAAGGCAGCTCTATCAGGGACCTCCTGTTTTCAGGAAGTGGGTCCACAGAGGACAGGGCTCCAAGTGAGTGTTTGTTTAAATGAACAATCTTTTCCTAAACAGAGTGTGGCTGAACATGGATCCAGTCAGCCATTTCTGTGGAAGTCAGGATTGGAATTCAGTTATCCAAGAGGAATATGTAGAACATTCTATTGTCTGATGATTTGGATCTGCTTGAACTCCACCCAAAGCCAACAAGTTGTGTGTGTGTGTGTGTGTGTGTGTGTGTGTGTGTGTGTGTGTGTGTGTGTTTGAAAATTTTTTATGAGCAGAATCACAGCCAGCCTGGAGTAAAGGGGACAGAGGAGGGAAGAATTGAATTTCAAATGGCTTTAAGAATTGAATGTAGAATGACCATGGAAACAAAAGTCTGGACCAAAATATCTCTTTTGCCAAGAGAGCAGGCTCGCCCATTTCTGTGGAAATGCTGTCTCTGCCCCTGTTCTTGGAGGAGGTGAGTCTTGCATCTCATTGTTCTGGGAGTGTGTAGCCACTCCAATGCTCAGATTTGGTGGGGTCTGTGCCTCTTTCTTCATGGAGATATCTACCACTGCCCCAAACCTCAGCTAGGGTTGGGCCAGTGCCCTGGTATTTCAGGACAGCATAGCCACTATGCAAGAGTTTGAAAAGGGTGGGGCTGCCTCTCAATCTGGCGGAGAGGATGAAACACCAATCCATAGATGACTCTTAGAACTTGAAGTCTAATAGATATTGTCCTTCTGGATTTCATACTTGTCTGGAATATGTGACCCCTATTTTCCTCCCAATTTCTTCATTCTGGAATAGGAATCATTGCCCTATGCTTATCCCACTATTGTATACTGGAAGCAGATAACTTAATTTCCATGTTTTACAGACCCATTAAAGACAGGAAATTTTGCATACTCATTTTGATGAGACTTTGTATTTAGCATTGCTACTGAAATTGTGTAAAGCTTTTTGGGATATTGTGATGGGGAATGGACATATTTTGCATATAGAGAGAAATTTCTTTTGGGGATCTAGAGGGTGGAGTGATGTCGATTGAGTTGGACATGATCTTGGTCTTGGTCCACATTCTGTTGAGTTTGGCCCATTGTAAATAAGACCTCTTCAAGATATCACTTTAGTTGAGATGTGGCCCAACTAAATAAGGTTTAATCTGGATTACTAGAATCTTTTAAAGTAGGGTAAAGGTCAGATGGAGAGAGAAGCCATGACAAGTAATCAGACACTGGAAGTCAACAGAACACAGAAGGGAAAGAAGGAAGAATACATTGCCATGTACATTACCATGTTATAGAAAAACCAGGGACAGGCAGCCAGCCCCAGAACACAATAGTCTTCTTGGAGAAAACATTGCCTTGCTTACACCTCCATTTTAGACTTCTCCTAGTCTCAAAATCATGATGAAATAAATTCCCATTGTTTAAGACAACCATTTGCATGATATTTGGTTTAGCATCCAGGAAACCAAAACAACAAGTATATGCTATAATTGAAAGAACAGTTGCCTTAGACTCAGGAAGATCTATCTTTGAATCCCATCTTGACATCTCTAATCAGTGACCTTGTTGCTAGAGAGTTAACTACTTTTTGTTTTTGTCTGCTGTGTGCCATTCAATGAAAAAAGCACTTTATATCTCATGAATTTCTTACAACAACTATGCATGGTAGGCATATCCTCATTTTAAAGATGATGAAACTAAGCTCAGAGAAGCCAACAAACTTGGCAAGATTGATAAAATAAAAAACTGATCAAAGGTCTGCCTTTTCCACTGTGACTACTGGGAAGTATTCAATCTTTGGATCATATAGAAATGAGTTCTCATAAAGATTCTCCAATTTTCTTAAGCTATATGACATTAGGAAAGTGACTTAATCCCTCTAAAGCTCAGTCTATTCATCTATAAAATGGGAATAATAATGCTTCCCTTTTGGCATTTTTCAAATGTATAATGTGCCTATCATGTAAAAGATGCCTAAATATTAGTTTTGTTTTCAATTTTTCCTTCATTTATATGTCAACTAACTGCTATTATGCTATCAATGTGATTCAAAGAAGTGAGGAAATGAAATGTTTTGTTTTACTTTAGTTGGTGGTAGAGGTATGCACATCAACTTATAATAGTAAGAGAAATGGGTTGGAAGTTCAATCACCTTTGGCTCACTCTCAACCCCACCAATAGTTATCTTAAATAAATCACTTAACATCTCTGTACTTCAGTCTCTTCATTAATAAATTTAAGACTGTATTTATACTGAATTTAACCTATTAGTTTGCTCAAATAAGAGAGCAATAAATGCCTTTTGTTTGAAAAGTCCTGAGTTCTCTTTCATACATTAAAACTTAGTCTAGTAATAACATTATAACAAAAGTAAGCTTGTCAATCATATTCAGTATTATCATCTGCAAAAGCCATGTGCATTGGTGTTTCCTATAATCAACAAGGAATTGGTAATCACTGTACTAGTGGCTGTGGAAGGCAAAAATGGATGCAGAAGTATTTAAGAGGGGAGCTGTGAGATTAACAGTTTAATTCTGCTTCCTCCATTCTCAAACTATATGAACTCAGGTGAGATTTATAAAGCAGACTTTGTTTAAGCCTCATAGAGTTTACCTTTATAGGGAGATAAGATAAAGGCAAAACCTGTGTCACAGGAAATGACAATTCCAAAAAGGAATAATAAGAAAAAAAAAAAAAAAACACCATGGGAGTTCACATTAGAAAGACAGTACTTCCTCTTCAGAGACCATTCTGGGCATGAAACCAGGGAGGTCTTTATGGAGTAGGAGGCATCTGATTTGTCTTTGAAGCATGGATCAGAAATTATGGTAGGAAGGAGATGAGATAGATAGTGGTCAGAGAAAGAAAAATAATGAACACAGGTAAAGAAGCTAGAACAATGGGCTAGCTTGGTTGAGGGACCATTGTGAGTTGCAGGGGACTGGATTATATTATCCACAAAAGACATGCTCAAATCTTAATCGACATTTCTGTGGGCATGAGCCCATGTGCAAATAGGACCTTTTGAAGATGCTATTAGTTATGGTTTGGCAAATGGAATCACAGTGGGTCTTAATCCATTTAATTGGAGGTCTTATACACAGAGGAAATTCCAGGCATAGTCAGTCAGAAGAAGACAGAAATCAGGAGAAACCAGAAACCAGTAATCAGTGGAGACCAGAATAGGCACACAGAGAGAAATATTACCATGAGATGCATAATAATACCAAGACTGCATCACAAGAATGCTACAAATCACTGGAGAAAGCATCGCCTTACTAATATATTGACTTTGGACTTCTATCCTTCCAAACCATGAGACTATAAGTTCTTAGTGTTTAAAACAGCTGATTGTGTGGTAATTGTCATAGCAGTTCTGGTAAAGTAAGACAGGAGGGTTTGGAGATGAAGTTGGAAGTAGTTCACTGGTCTGGCTGGTATCAGTTTAAGGGTATGGGACTTTATAATTTGTGGATTCTAGAAGAGAAGATTCTTCCTTGCCTCATGATACCCTGTCACATGTCACCAGCCCAGCAGCCTTTGAGGAAACCATGGCAGCAATACAGCCTTGCTGGTAAATCCCGGTAGACCCTGGTAACTTGAACCAGGTTTAGTGGCATACAATTGGTGTTTTTTCTTTTAAGGAGGCTTGGATGAAACTTTTACATTTAGCCCCATATCTGGTCTTCTTCCAAGGAAGGAAATCAAGCTGAAGCCCCTTTGTTCTTTCTTTCTTTGGAGATGATGTCTGAAATTGTTAGGATTTAAGATTTCTTATCTTCACTAAATCAGGACCTATGAAATTACCAAAGTCCTTTGCTTGTCATTCCTGACCCTTTTCTCTAAACCACCTGTCTGGGAATATTTCTCCCTGCTCCGTTTCACCTACCAGATTTTCCTGTAAAACTTTTTCTTCATTGACCCTTGTATTTTCTTATCTTAGTGCTCATTCAAATTATTCAAATCCATGTCTCAGGATGTCCAAACCCTTTCCTTCCTTCAAGTATCAGTTTAAATGCCACTTGTCAGAAATCCACCCCTCTCTGATCTACTAGACTGGCAGAAAATATTCTCCTCTGAATAGTAAAATTCTTTAATTTTGAACTTCTCATGGCTGTATGTGTCAGTATTACAGTCATGGAAATACATGTGTAAGTACATTAAGGGAAGATGCTATATAAGATACATCTGAATTTCCCTTATCCTAATAGTGAGCTCATAATAGATACTTAATGAATGGCTGTGAATAAATGGGGAGAAGTAATGTGTTGACTATACTGCTTCAAAAAGCTACAAGTGCTGCAGAACTGTACAGCAATGTGAGGGACATTCCTGGGGACAGTATAGCTGAGTTCTGGAAGCAGCTATGTTGGTATCTCTGTGTTTAGTTCTGTTGGATCAGGTGGAGATGTAAACAAGCCCCTTTACCAAAAATGGCTTTAGCAGACTGAACCAGGAGCCCATAATGAAATCAACACCATAAATGGGATCTATAGACATCAGAAATTTTACATTTTCAGTTTCATCCCCAGATATTTCATTCCACATCTCACCTTTGAGAATTCCAAGCCGCATTGAAGTTGAGTGCACCGTGATAATTTACCCTTTCTATACTTTTGCTTATACAATCCCTTTGCCATGAACTCCATACTTCTGTTTCATGCCTTAAATTAATTGTCACTTCTTCTGTGAATTACTCCTAACTCTCCAGGGTTTTCTCATAGATAAAAATGGTGCTAATATTACCTACTTCATGGGTTTGCTGTGAAGACACGGCAAGATAATGTTATCATTGCTAGTTGTCCCTCTTGCCCAGGGAAGTTCTGGTTTTTGCCAATTTTTATGGAGTAATTATTAATAGTGCTAACTTTCCTCTTGAAAGTGCCCTAGTTCAGATGATAAAATATCTGATTTTATCATCTGATAAAATATGTGAAGAACCTAAGTATATGAAGAACCTAAATATATGAAGAACCTAATATATGAGGAACTTCAGTGCTTGATAAATGGAAGTTCTCCTCTCTGCTAGAGAAGTACCATGTTCATAATTCTGCTCTAACACTGTTATGGATTGAATCATGCTTATCACAAAAACATGTTAATGTCCAAATCCCCAGTCCTGCAGATATGGACCTATTTGTAAATAGAATCTTTGAAGAAGTTTTTACTTAAGGTGGGGCCAAACTGAATAAGGATGTGCCTTAATCCAATATGACTGGGGTCGTTGCAGAGGAAATTTGGACACAGTAGAGGAGATGGGAAGAAAGACAATCATGTGACATAGTGGAAATTGAGTTATAGGTTACCGGCAAGCCATCACCAGAATGCTACAGACTTTAGAGAAAGTATGTTCCTGCTGAGACCTTAATTTTTAATTTCTAGCCTCCAAAACTGAGACAATAAATTCCTGTTGTTTAAGCCAACTGGTCTTTGGTATTTTTGTACAGCAATCATGGCAATGTAAAACACACACTAAAACATACATCTTAATGCAACCACTCCCTCAGTAGACTCTGAGACTTTTGGATAGTTCATTTTTTTATTCTCAAGTCCTGGGATATAATAAGTGATCAACATACATTCACTGAACAAATAACTGATGACACACTGCTATAATAGAGAACTACTGAAAACTAGTTCCAATTCTGGGTTTTGGGAAATCTCCTGAGCATAAGTATGAGCTACCTCAGATTAATAGGGCAGCATTAATAGTCCAGTTTTATTAAGATGATGAAAGTGGAGTTAAGGATGGCTAAATGGTATGCCTGTGTTCTCTTACTTTAGAAGTATTCATGCTGGGATTAGAACTAATTTGCTCCTGTTACATAGTCCCATACTTACAGAATAGTGAAATGTACAGCATTGTAGGAAGTGAAGGTGAGATCAGAACTGGGGAATAGATTTGGGGAACTTCTAAAGGGCTGGGTTAATGACTGCCTTCCTTCTGGTGATTGGATTATATCCACTAGTCAGAATTTAAGTAGGATTATACTGTGAAGCACTTGTTGGAAGGAGATCTTCTAGGTCAGAGTGAAATGTCTCAACTTACTGATAAAATTTGAAACAACTAATTTCAGATAGTCTATGGTTTTAAAGAACCACATTTTTTTCACTGAGTTAAAAAAAAAAAAAAAAAAAAAAACTTTAGCCACTTAATGAAGAGAGTTCTTTTGGCACTTTAATGCTGCTGTGTGTCTTTCAGGGAAACATTTTTCCTGCTTTTAGCTGAGTTTTTCTGTTTTTTTTTTATTTTTCTATTTTTTTCATTGTAGCTTAATGAATATCAGGGCAGATTTTGACAGTCAAGCTATTGTATTTTACTTTCCCTCTTCATACACAGAATAGAATATTCTTGGATTGATAGTTAACATTATTGTCCAATTAACAGCTTTCATGTTCTCTGTTTTGCTATAGCTCTCTTTATAGCTCTTTTCACATCTTGGTTCCTTAGGCTGTAGATCAAGGGATTGAGCATGGGTGTGATCACAGTGTAAAAAACTGCAATTATCTTGCCTCCAGCCTGAGAGGACTTTGACTGTGGTCTCATGTACATGAAGATGGCAGTTCCGTAGAACAAAGCCACCACTGTCAGATGGGAGGCACAGGTGGACAGTGCCTTGTGCCTCCCAGAGGCTGACTGCATCCTGAGAATAGATACAAGGATTCTGGCATAAGGAACAACAATGAGGAGGAAAGGAATGAAGACAATGATGATACTGAAGATGAAAACAACCATCTCAGTGAATGAATTGTTGGTGCAAGCCAACCTCAGGACAGAAGGTACTTCACAGGAAAAGTGATTCAGGACATTGGGTCCACAGTATGGCAAACTCAAGGTGAGGACATTGATAACCATGGAACTGAGGAAGCTGATGAACCAAGAAATGGCTGCCAGTTGGACATAAGTGCTTTGATCCATGATGGCAGTGTAATGAAGAGGATGACAAATGGCTACATATCGGTAATAAGCCATAACACCAAGGAGAACACATTCAGTCATTCCAAAGGAGAGGGAGAAGTACATCTGAGTAGCACAACCAGAGAATGAAACGGTCTTTTTCCCCACCATGTTGGATAGCATTTGTGAGACATTGGTGGTTGTGTAGCAGATGTCCAAGAATGATAAATTGGTGAGAAAGAAGTACATGGGAGTATGAAGACAAGGTTCTATCTGGATAATAGTGATGATAATCATATTACCAACCACAATTAATAAATAAAAGAACAAGAACATAATAAAAAGAGTGACTTGGATCTTTGGCTGTGAGGAGAGGCCCAGGAACACAAATTCTGTCACAGTGAAGTTAGTTTTTATCACACCAATTTTTCAGGCCACCTTTCTTTCAAAGTATCATCTTCTCACATGAAGACAAAATCACATGCCCTATACATCACAGGATTGAAACACAAAGCATAATAAAGGAGAAAAAATCTTGATGTGCGTTATATTTTGAGTATATCAGTTTTATTACAAATGTAACATTTATCTTCTGTCTCTGGAAGAAATGTTCTCCAGATGAGATAAGAATATCAAACTCAAGTAATCAGTACACTGAATCAGATATTCTTTAATTTTCTCAGATGGAATGCTCCTTGACCTGTCAATAGTCTTTGCAAATCCTATTTATTCATCAAAACCTAGTCACACTACATATACTTCTTAAAGATCTGATTTTGTTTTTGTTCAACACCTAAAAACAGAGCAGCTTGATGCAGTGCCAAGCAGAAAGCAGTGGAGGGCATTGCTTCATGTGCTACCATCCAGCCTATGAAGAAAGGCAGCCTGTGCTTCTTCCACAACGTTCTGATGCAACTTTCTTATGCTTCATCCTAAAGAACAACCACTGTGCACAAAAACAACAAAAACTGTCATGGAGCACACTAATTGCAAATTCTTCCAGCTTCACCATTTCCATGTTAAGGGATCTTAAGCACTTTCATTATGTATAAGATGAACATAAGAACTGAACTAATAGTGTAGGATTTTTTTTTTTTTTGAGGATTAAATTTACAAATGTATACAAAGCATGCAAGACAAAGTCTGTACCTAAGAAGAAATCAATATAACAGTAACTGTTATTAATAGCAATGGAATATATAGTGATGCTACATTTTTTTGGAATTCACTTCTCTAACATACACATTTCAGGAAAATATTATTAATAAAAAGGATCCAGACAAGTTAAAATTAAGAAGTTTAGTCACTGAGAGCCCATAGCCCCCGCCCTATGTATCTTTATTCTTTGTTTATGCACAGTGTTAGTAAGTTTGACTAATTTCTCCCAGACTTTAGCAAATTAAAACAACAATTAAGAAAGATACAGAGTAATGAGAAAACCTACAGGCAGGTACAGTTGCATTAGCAAGTAGAAGCTGCCAATCATTCATGCATTTGCTGATTCATTTCTTTTTATTTTAATTTTTTCTTCATTTTTTTTTCCTTTCCAAAATATATTTTTGATAATCTAGTACATATCAGAAACTGGATATATATACTTCTAAACATACCTGACATTCTCAAAACTCTCAGAGAATTTACATTTCAGTGGAAAGTTGAAATAAAGGAATCAAATTGGTTCCAGAGAGAGTGGGGAATCTTATTCAAGAAGATGTTTAAGAAACAAGAAGTCGCATGTCATGAAAGACTGCATTATGCAAAATATATTCTTTCAAATAATATTGAGTTGCACATAATATATTTTAGAGGGTTTTCTTATATTCTTATTGATAACAGTGCTTTTAAAACCACAAATAATTCTGTGAACTGGTAAACTACATTACCTAAATATGAAATTTATGAATTAAAGAGTAATAGAATAGGAAAAAGGACAGAGAATTCAAGGCACAGCCCCGTTTTCATCAAAGATAACAGGAATGGGAGTTACAGAATTTCTTTCCATTTCCTCAAAACAGCCATTAGGAAGTTCTTCTGCAAATAAGAAATATTTTGGTGATTTTTAGGAGTGATTATAATGACAACACATGATACCCTAAGTGAGTTTCTCAGTAGACAAGCATCATGATGCACTGTCAAGGACTGTGTAGCTAGTGGTGAGGCAGACAGGACTAGACACACACCTCCACCACCCACTAGCTAAGAACACTTATGCAATTCAGCTCAGCAATCCATTCCTCATTTGCCTCATCTGTAGGATGGGTCAAGAATAACATCTACCTCACAGGTTAAATGAGGTATTTCATGCAAATAACCTAAATTCATATAAAGAACTTAAAACATAGTTATGCAATTAGTAAAGTGTGTAGAACTGGAATTCTGACATGCCCTAGAATAGCAGAGACTAAGGCTTCAAGACACTGAGCAACTTTACTGTGACGAATTGAGAAATTCCTAAATATATGTGCAAGAATCTACAACACATATGTACATAGTATATCTATAAGTTTCAAGACTATACAAAAAATAATAGTCTCATTTACATAGTTTGTGTTTGTATGTAGAAATGTGTACATGTCAAGGAACATAAATACCTGGTGACAATTTTGAAACAGTCTTTATTTTGAAGATTCAATCATCCCTCTGTCTTCTTTTAAACACACAGCTACTTCAAAGAGCATTTTCAGTCACTTTATGGCTGCAACTGCTGAAACCAGCTACAGACTATTCAACTGTACAGGTTTTCAGGATTTAAATCTGTTTCCATTACTATTAATGAATTATTAATTCCTATTCATAAGGTGAAGAGGAATATGCTATCTTGAACCCCTAAATTTAGCAACCCAAGAGTGATGCAAATCTACCATATTAAATTGAGGTTTGCAAAAATCCTGGATATTGTGTAATTATCTGCAGATTCTTTATGGGTATCCCAATCAAGCAAGCCCTCACCTAGGAATCTATGTACCCTCTATTCCACCTTACAAGGCAAAAGCTACTGTTTCTAAATGACTTCTTCCAAGATGCCTTCCTAGAAAACTCCAATTTAGTCTTTCAATCCTAGCTACACATGGCATCCTCTTTAAAACTCTCCATAAATACTTTCTCTTGACAGATTTAATAAGAGCCTTCTCAGGTAAAACATTATTTTATGCTTATGGGTGTGTGTGTTTGTGTGTGTGTGTGTGTGTGTGTGTGTGTGTGTAAGCATAAACATCTGTCATTAGTCTATCTCCTCAATTGATTTCAGGTCTTAGAGATGCTGCTATGTTTTCTTTCTTTGTTTGCTTCTCCATACTTGATAAGTACTATGAATTGTGGGTAATACTAAAACATACCCTTCCTACTCTTCTTGAGTAAGTCTTGTGTTCAGACTGTGAACGAATTCACTCTCATGGAAGCCATGATTATAGTTAAAGTATATAGTCAAGCATATCATTTACTCCCTAAATATTTTTTTCTGAATAACACCATTTAATGCTCAAAAATTAATTAATTCACTTAAAAAGAAAAGAATACAGTTGATGTGCATTGATGCCAAGAATGCATGAGTGGCTAATTTATACAATTCTCAAGTTCAGGTTATTATTCTGGCATCTTATAGACAAAGTATTAGGACTTTGATGTGTTACATGAACAAATGACTTACCTTTCCATTCAGCAGATCACAAGAAGAAACTTGAAATATATTTCCCATCAGACTACAAAAGTCTGATATTCCTTCATAAATTCAGGATTTTTAAAAACTATCCCTTTAATGTTTGCAATTTAAAAAATTGAAGAAATTGTTTCCTCTAATGCACAATTAATTTGTTTGTTACTTAAATATAGTAGATAGATTTGATAGATAATAGTGATATTGTTGGCCAGGTGGCATAGCATCAGGATCTAGAGCATAAGCTCTGGACAAGGACAAGCTGAATATGAATTCTGATTCCACCATTTCTCTACTGGGCCACTTAAGAAAGTTTCTTAACTTCTCTCAACCTCACTTTTCTCATATGATAAATGGGAATTATATCACTGCTTATTTCATAGGATTAATTTGATGATTATATGTGCATATGTGAGTTTTAGCATAGTGTCTGACATATAGTAAGAACTTAATAAACTATAGCTAGCATTACTGTACAGAATCCAGATTTAATCAATTTTCTGGAAATATACTTGTTCACTATGAGTAGAAGCAGCACTGTTAGACATAATTGCATTGGTTGTAGATGACAGACATATCATTGTAGAGACACTTAGGGCCTGCACAAACTTGCACAATTCCTCTGTTCCTTTAGTATTGCCAACATTTGTGATGTTATTTAATTGGTTATCAGTTAATCAATAAATGAAATTACTTTTTAACAATTGGTTTTATGGACTGAAAACTTTCAGGACTAAGAAGAAGGAGAGCATCATAATCTTGTTCCCCACATAATAAAGTAAGAACATAAGGACTTTATGACTGGGTTATGAAAATTATTACTGAAAGAAGAATTATTACTTATTAAATTCAAAACAATCTTTATAGTTCTTATGAATTACACTGTAGATGATAATTTACCACTTGGAGTGAATTAGGTTGACAAATTCTCTTGTGCAAATAGTGGGGCACTGGTTTTCATAAAGCACATAGGAGAATTTCAGATTTGATAGATAAATGCCATGAAAGAGGGAAAAACCTAACATCAGCAAGAATGTTATTGCTGGGAAACATGAAAACAAAAGTTGAAGTTCACTACAGGCAAATACATCACCTTTTTTTCCAATGAAACGTGTCTCTACGAAGAAGAAAAGAATACCAAAAAAAAAAAGATATCATCAACTACTGTGACTCTATTACATGAGAAACATTTTACTAGGTACTTTGCCAAAAGTAAATTACATTATCAAAATTACTAAATTTATTCACACCATTTTGGAGATGAGGAAACTGAAGATAAGAGAAACTATATAAATTTCTCAAAGTCCAAGTACTTACAAGAGCCATAATTGGTACTAAACTTCGATTAAATCCAAAGCAGCCTTGTTACTTAACTGCAGATTGTATTTTATTTTATTTTTGAAATATCAATAGGCCATTATGAACATAGGCAGAGCAGACAAAACATACCTTAAGGTGATAAGTGACGTGTGGAAATACTCTGCTTCATACCTGTCCTCTCCACATTGCATGCAAATAAAAACCAATAAAAGACAAAGCAGATGTGAAATCCATGTGCAAAAAAAATGCAATTTCCATGGAGATGAAATAATTTTCCTTTTATGATAACCATAAATGAGATGTTGCTGTAATCCAGTTTAGCTTTTATAGACTAAAAAAAAAATGCATACAAGATGAAATCCTTAAATCATCTGAGTTTTCTCATTTCAGGATGTTAGGAAATTTTTTAGATTCTTGAGGGATAAGGTCCCAGATCTATAATTAAAATTTAATTTGTTCTGAAGCATTCCTGCTTCATTTGTTAGTTGCTCCTTTGCTCTTCTGCTCCTGCCCCTCAAATGAACATTTTCCACAGTTTACATGTGACATGCCTTCCACAGTGACCACTGGTTCCCCATCCTTATGTATTGCTTCACACTGGTAATCATAAAAAGCAGGTGCATTTGTCATAAGAACAGCAACACATAAAAAATGAAGGCTTCAGAGACCTCCTCCTCATGTGTACACATACATACCAAACCCAACACCATTTCCTGGAATCAGTGGGAAGATAGAGATAGCTTTAATCCTATTCTACTCTCAATTATCCACCTAACAAATGTTAACCTTCATTTCCCTGCTCAAGGCATGGTCTATACCCCTCTTCTATTCATCAAAGCTAGCAACATACTGTTTGCAAGGGCAGCAGCAAAGCCAGCTCTGGAACTTACTAGACATGTAACCTTGAACATGCTATTTCACCTCCATTATCAGTTTATTCATCTTTAAAATGGGCCAGAAAGTATATACACTATTATATTTCTGCTTATTATAAGGTTCAAGAGAGGGAAAGAATGACTGGGGGCAAGGGAGAGGGAGAGGGAAGAGATAAGGAGGTGGGTGAAAAATGAAAATTAATTAAGCCTCTTCCATGTACAAAAAACCAAGTAGTTTTGAGCCAAGTAGCTTTTTTTCAAATAATCATATCACTTAATCTGGTGATTCTCAGATTGTTTTTAATATCATGGGCATTTAACATCAATGTCCAAACTTTACCCTGGGTCAGTTACATCAAAACCTCTGTGGACGTACTCAGACATAATTATTTTTCAAACTCCCCAGATGATGCCTTTATGCTTTATTTTCCAATACTTTTACTGAAAACAGTATATAACATTTGCAGATGTAGACAAATCTAAGACCAAAATATGGAATTTCAAATTGACTCTTCAACTTTCCTTCCTACTATATTCCAACATTCAGGAGCTCATGCATGAAATGAGTCTAAAAATACCATTTTCCTCAATGATCTTCCAGAATGTCCAGCTCTGCTGTGTTTTGAGAAAGCTGATGTTTTCCAGACCAGCTCTTCACCTGGCATCATCCCCTTCATGGGATATTTACTCCAGAATTTCTATGGAGGCTACCCAGTATGCAAAGGATATAATGATACATAGTAGATAGGGCACCATTAACATATATTTCTCATTTGATCCTCTTAACTCTGTAAGATAGAGAGAACTGCACTTATTCCAATTTCACAGCTGTGAAAACTGAAATCTAAAGGGGACAGACATTTTCTAGGTTTGTATAGTTCATAAGTGATGTCAAAAGCACTTGGATATTGCTCATATTAAAATGTTCATTGTCAAGGCTATGGTCAACCGAGAGACCTACCACAAAACCTGCAGGTCCCTTGAAGAAAAATGAGATTCTGAGATAATATGACCCATGGTTTGCCAGAAGCAGAGATTGACCCCATTTGTGATTGGTGAATGTTGATTAATAATGGGTTAGGTATTGAATTGTCCCGAGCAAGTCCTATTTGGTAAAACAGTTAGTCAGTAGTCAACACTTACTAACTGAAGACCTACTATGCATTGGACACTCTTGTAGGTGCTGGGGTTTAAGCAATGGCACACAAAATTATAAGACTATAAGTTTTAGCAAGGAAAATTGTGAATAAATAAATGAATAAATTGGGCACTAAAATGTTCCATGAAGGAGATTGTATTGGATATGAAGAGAAAGGGTAAGTGGGGGAGAGGTACTGCTCTGACCTTGGTGGTCACAAGCACATCTCTAAGAAGGTGACATTTCATTGGTGATCCAAATGATGATCAGCAGGCAAGCATGAAGATCCCGAGTGCATGACCCTCGTGTGTGCAGAAAACAGAACGAAGGTCCATAAAGAAGGATTTGGGATAGAGAGTGAGGAATAGAATGGTAAAGATGATAGTAAAATTAGGTCATGGGAAAAAGACCTCTAAGCATCCACTAGAATGGCAAAATTTAAAAAGGAAAACAACTTAGTTTTGGCAAGGATGCAGAGCAAACCATACTTGTGTAGGCTACTGTTAAGACAAAATATTAGACAAGATATTATTTATGAGAAATTATGTGAGCAGTTTATGATTCATAAATTGTGTTACATCCAAGACACATGTAGAAAGCAGCTCAACCCAGGGTGTGGAGAGGTGAAATTTATACAGGCCAAAAGAAGAAGTAAGTAAGGAAATATTTTTATTGGCTATCTAAGCTGCATTGCCTTATTTGGGCTATTTTCAGAGGAAAACCCTCATCCTAAGGTGTCTATTTCTGATTGTCTAAGTTTCCATTCTTAGTATGGCAGATACTTAATGGAAAGGTAAGGCAGGAATTATTTCATTATATTCATTCTATTTGACCACCTTGCAAAATTGGGAACAGGTGTACACTGATTAGTATGGCATGCTTGCCCATTCAAATAAGCTGTCTCTACTGGACTTAAAGTCATTTACCACTAGGTATAGGTTAAGTGCAATTCTCTAGAGTGCCTTCTGATTTTAAGGAAAGCCACTGAAGTCAAAATCATTTTTTGTGCATATTTTACTTCTTCCCTTCCAATTTGGGTGCCTTTTATTAAAATTTTAAATACAGTTTTAAAAAATCAGCATAAGAGAAGCCATCCATCTTCATCCCCTCTCCTCAAAAAATGTAATCACTATCTTGACTTTCAACACAGTAAATTAATTTTATCTTATTAGAATTCATATAAAGAAAATCATATAATATGCAACACTTTTTGTTTTCTTTAATAAAACATCATGTTTCCAATATACATTTACAGGGTTGCATGGCATGATTAATTTATTCATTCTCATTTTTGTCTAGTATTCCATTATGGGGTATACAATTTTACTTTTTTTCCTTCATTTGAGAATTTCTTGGTTTACAAAACAATAATGAATGAAATACAGGATTCCCATATACCACATCAACAACAACTTGCATTGGTGTGGAAAATTTGTCACAATTGATGATAGCACATTTTATAATTGTACTATTAATTAAGGTCCATGGTTTCATTTTGGGTTCACTGTGTAGTGGCATCACATGGATTTTTTTTTTTTTTTAATTTTTATTCTGTTACCATATACATCTAACATTTCCCCTTTTAATCATATTCAGATATGTATTTCAGAGCTGTTAATGCCATTCCCAATGTTGTGCTACTATGGCCACCATCCATAACCAAAATATTCCCATCACTCCAAATAGGAACCCTGTACATTTTAAGCCTTAACTTCTCATTCCCTATCTCCCAGCCCAGCCACTGGTAGGTTTTGACTCTATGAGTTTCCTTATTCTAATTATTTCAAATCAGTGAGATCATACAATATTTGTCCTTTTGTGTTTGGCTTATTTCATTCAACATGTCTTCTAAATTTGTCCATGTTGTTGCATTTATCAGTACTTATTTCTTTTGTAATGCTGAATAGTATTTCATTGTATGTGTGTGTGTATACACACACACACAATATTTTTAGTTATCCATTCTTCTGTTAATGGACACTTGAGTTGCTTCCATCCTCTGGCAATTGTGAATAATGTCACTATGAACATTTGTGCAAACATATGTTTGAGTCCCTGCTTTCAATTCTTTTGGGTATAAAACCAGTAGTGGGATTGATGGGTCATACGGTAGTTCTACACTTAGCTTTTTGAGAAACCACTAAAATGTCTTCCATAGCAACTGCAACATTTTACATTCCCACCAGCAATGAATGGGTGTTCCTATTTCCCTGCATCCTCTCCAACACTTGCTATTTCTGTGTGTGTGTGTGTGTGTGTGTGTGTGTGTCTGTGTGTGTGTTTTAATAGCAGTGATTCTAATGGATTTGAAATGGTATCTCATTGAAGTTTTGATTTGCATTTCCCTGATGCCTAATGATGAGCAACTATTCATGTGCATTCTGGCATTTGAATATCTTCTTTGGAGAGATGTCTGTTCAAGTCTTTTGCCCATTTTTAAATTAGATTGTCTTTTTGTTGTTAAGCTGAAGGATTTTTTCTTTATATGTTCTGGATATTAATCCTTTATCAAATATGTGGTCTCCAAATATTTTCTCCCATTGTGTAGGTTGTCATTTTATCTTCAGGATAAAGTCTTTTGATGAATAAAAGTGTTTAATTCTGTTGAAATCTCATTTATCTATTTTTTTCTTCTGCTGCTTGTGCTTTGGGTGTAAACTCTAAGAAGCCATTGCCTAACACAAAGTCCCGAAGATGCTTCCCTATGTTTTCTTCTAGGATTTTGATAGTTCTAGCTCTTATATTAAGGTCTTTGGTCAATTTTGAACTTATTTTTGTGTATGGTGTGAGGTAGGGATCCCCCTTCATTTTTTTTTTTTTTTTTGTAAATGGAGATCCAATCTTTCCAGCACCATTCAAGAGACTATTCTTTCCTAATTTAGTGGTCTTTGCCACCTTGTCAAAAATCAGTTAGTCAAAATGCAAGGGTTGATTTCTGAGTTCTCAATTATATTCCATTGGTTTATATGTTTGTCCTTGTGCCAATACATTTCTGTTTTGATTACTGTGGCTTTGTAATAAGTTTGAAAATTGGTAATTCCTGGTTAGTTGTTGGAATTTTGATTGGAATTGCATTGAATCTATAAATTGCTTTAGATAGTGTTCTGGTTTGAATGTATTATGCCCCCCAAAGTGTCATTATTTTTGATGTAATCTTGTGTGGGCAGACATATCAGTGTTAATTAATTTGTAATTCTTTAAGTGTTTCTGTGGAAATGTGCCGCACCCAACTGTGGTTGATGACTAATTGGATAATTTCTATGGAGGTGTTAACCCACCCATTCAGGGTGGGTCTAAATTAAATCACTGGAGCCATATAAATGAGATGACAAACAGAAGGAACTCAGTGCAGCTGAGAGTGACATTTTGAAGAGGAGCTACAGCCAAGAGGGACACTTTGAAGAAGCTGAGAGAGTGTAGCTGCAGATGAGAGACAGTTTGAAGACAGCCATTGAAAGCAGACCCTTGCTCTGGAGAAACTAAGAGAGGACAAATGCCCCAAGAGTAACCAAGAGTGACATTTTTAAAAGGAGCTATGGCCTAGAGAGGAACATCCTGGAAGAAAGTCATTTTGGAACCAGAACTTAGAGCAGATGCCAACCATGTGCCTTCCCAGCTAACAGAGGTTTTCTGGATGCCATGGGCCATGCTCCAGTGAAGGTAAACTTTGTTGATGGACACTTTATGGCCTTAAGACTGTAACTATATAACCAAATAAACCCCCTTTTATAAAAGCCAATCCATTTCTGGTGTTTTGCATTCCAGAAGCATTAGCAAACTAGAACAGATAGTATTGACATCTTAATGATATTTAGTCTTCCAATCCATGAAGACTCAATGTTCTTCCATTTATTTAGGTCTTCTTTAACATTTTTTTAGCATTGTTTTATAGTTTTCTGCATTCAAGTCCTCTAAATCCTTGATTCTTTTAGTTGATGTTATGAATGGATTTTTTTTTTCTTGATTTCTTCTTCTGATTGTTCACTGCTTGAGTGTGGAAACAATACTGATATTTGGGTGTTGAACTTTTACCCTGCCATTTTTCTGTATTTATTTATTATTTCTTGTAGCATTTTTGTGGATTTTTCAGAATTTTCTCCATATAGGATCATATCCCATGTAAATAGGGAAAGTTTTACTTCTTCCCTTCTAATTTGGATACCTTTTATTACAATTTTACATACAGTTTAAAATTAAAAATGTTGCATCATATCCTCTATTTCTAACAAAAGAAGTACAAATTCTTAGAATTTATAGATAAATAAATTTGATGAAAGCATTTAATGTTCAGTTAGGAAACCCAATATGAAAATCATCATTTTGACTTCTGTCAAATTTGAACAGTAGTTTCATCAAATATTTCAATACCAAAGCTCTGTTTAACATAGAAAGAGAAAGGCATAAACTGAACCAAAAACTAATGATCTGTTTGTATATTGCAAAACATGGACACATTTCTTTACAAGCCCCGATGTCAAGAGTGAAGTCTGTTTCAACTCATTGAACCTGGATGTACTTTTGATTTTCTTTGTTCAATAGTGTGTATCAAAGTCTGTGCCTTGTGAAATCCCAGCCAGCCTAGGTCTCAGAGGCTTGCAATGTTTTTCACTTTGGAATCCTGCCTCTGTCATGTTAAAAAAAAAAAAAAATAACAGGATTAGCTTTCTAGGCATCTGAACAGGTTCTGTCTATTTCCCCAACTGACAGCAAGATAGCATGCAGACATGTAAGTGGGGCCATTCTAGATCATCCAACCCAACTGAATGAACAGCTGAGCACTGACAATTGTCCAATCCCAGATGAAAGCAGACAGGTCTGGCAAAGGCAAAATGGATAATTGAAATGACATCTGATCAAATCCTGGTTCCACCACTGGGAAACTCTGTAATCTTGGGAGAATCTTTTAACAAATCCCCTATCTAGATTTCTTTACCTTGAAAGGTAATAAAAATATCCATCTAATAAGATATAGTGAGGATAAAGGAAAATATAGGTGAAATGTATATCCCAGTGTCTGATATGAAATGATACTTAATAAATGGGAGCTATTTTTATTCTGAGTGAGAGGAATACTTCCTCACCTATGTATAATACCTGAGCTTGAGGAAGAAAAATAAGATCAAGTCTCTACTAATAACAATAGAAGCCCAAATGGTGTTGTCATTCAGAATCTCCTTAAAATAATTTAGTTTAGTATTTTTGTTACCTACCCTCTGTGATTTGAGAAAGGAATATCAGGCTTAAAAGTATGATGTTCACTATCCTAGGAATGAGAAATACTTTGTGAATCAGCATAACCCTAATTATCTGTGTTATATTAAGAGCCTCTCCATTCCTCTCTAGAATACAATTCACCCATGTGAAAAAGTGGGATGATCACAGAAACCAACTTTCTATGATTCCAGTTTGGTAACATCTCTTGTAGAATCCATGTTAAGAATAGAAAATCTCAGCTGTGACAACATGGTGCGGAAGAAGGGATTGACAATCTTTTCGTATGCATATATCTTTGGATACATGGGAAGTTATCATAATCATGTTTGAAGTGAAAGACACAATGTACTGAAGAAAACAGCATTGTTTTACTTCAGTATATGATTTTCCCTAAAAATCAATAACATAGGCTTGTATGTATTCTCTAATTCCTATATTCCTTGACTGCTTTATCTGAAAATAATTAATGGCTCTTAACTTTTTGTAATCAGGACCTCTTTATGAGCTTGATAAAAGCAAATATAGTCTCATCAAATGCACATCTATACATATGTAAAATTTTACAGAGATTACAAATTACCTGGAATCTACACATGGAATTTCTAGATATGATAATCATATCAAAACTCCATACTTAGATGATGCCTAAATTTCTTTCCAGTGTTAACATTCTATAATTAAAAGAGATGAGTAATAGACATATCAAACTTAGCAGATGTAAAACGAATTTCCTACATTTCATTTCCAAAAATGTATCTATCTGCTTATTCTCTAGATCAGAAAATAAAATTCCACCATTCCAAATTCACAAGGCAAAAATGTGACATTATCCTACTCACTTTCCTCCTACAGTCTCTTCAAACTTTCAGGATACTGGGATCCTTACCTTCATGACCTATCCTAAATCTGGCCATTTCTCACCACATCCACTACAATCACCTGAGACCAAACAATATTTTTGTCAAGCATATTGCAATTATCTCATAACTGGTCTTCACCCCTCATCCCCTACCATCTATAGTCTACAGTCCTTTAATAAAAATATCACATTATATCACTCCTGTACCCTGTACATGCTACCGTTTTACTCTAGTATGTGTACTCCATGTAACGCACCCAAGTTCCTTTACAAGTTGGCCCCCTTTAACAAGTATTTTCATCTCCTAATATTGATCCAACATTCACTATGCTCCAGCCTGGCTGGCTTTTTTCCTTTTTCTCAAAAATTCCAACCAGGCACCAACATCAGAGATGTTGAATTGTCTTTTTCCTCTGCCTGGAACAATCTTCTCCCAAATAATTCCAAGACTCACCCACATGTCTTTATGTCCCTTTCCAATGTCATTTTTTCACTAGGGCTCATCCTAATCACTCTGTTTAAAATCCACATCCACCTCCACCAAGAATCTCCACCCTTGTTACAATGCTTACACACTACTGTGTGTTCCCCGGTACCTGTTGAATTCTTCTAACTCCAGATTATTAAGTTCACTATCTTTTTCTCACACCAAAATGGAACATACCCAAGGGAAGAATAATTTTTTGTATGTTGTGTCCCCTGCACATTGAACAGTTCCTATTAAATAACTGGCACTCTATAAATATTTCTAGGAAGGATAAATGGTTAGTTACATTTATTTTGGGGAAAAATTATTCCCTCAAATAGTCTTTCATAGCTCCATAAGACTAACAGGAAACATGAGTAAAGAAAAGGAGGGGAACCACTCCTAAGACCTCAAATCCACCTTGACTTTGAAATAAATTGAATTAATATGTGAATGTGAAATAAAAGGCACAGAAAGCACCAGACATGAATGGCTTCTCATCATGTGTCTTCCCCGTTAGTAGTCCTGCTTCCTGTTCCCTTCACTGAAACCACTCAAAATTCCATGGAAATATTATGTCACTCTTACACATAAAAATTGTATCAGCAAATGAAAATGTCATCCCTTCATAGTCTGGAAAGCACCATTAAGCATCAAAAAGCATGCCACAGTTTTGCTTGATTTCTCTACTATGGGAGTGAATATTTGGTGGCCCCAGTGCAACTACCAGACTGAATTTCCAATTTGAGATGAGGGCCAGATACTTCTTTGGATGACATCTTATTTTAGAAAGTAGCATATGATTGATTGTGTGTTAGAGTGTGTGAGTGTGCATGTGGATGTGTTTGTTTCTGTATTTGTGCATGGGTGTGTGTTTGGGACAGCAGTGATCATTTAAGAGTCAGGCCAAGCTCTGTGGCCCTATTCCTATTGTCAGCTGAGGGCACAGGGAGTTCAGAATGCTTTGCTGCTCCTCATCCCAGGTACTTATCCTTGGTCAGAAAGGCAATTACCTGGAAACATCACTCCTTTCACTCTCCTCTGATGTTTTGTGCCTTTGCTGGATGGGTTATGTGTGTTTCTTCTACAGCCCTATGCAATGACCCAGAAAAATTTACTTCAGACTCCAATGGCCCAAGTATAATTCATTATTAGTTTAGGGAAGATGCATTATTTATCATTTGATGAAATAAGGAGTGTTTTATTAAAATTTGACTGTATGGCATGTCAGAACATAAAAATTAAATGTTCTGATTAAAGATGTTTTTGATACTATGCAAATTGGATTTTCCAGAATATATCATGTACAATAATTTTGTTCTTTGCCATATGTTTTTGCTTTGACCACACTGTCCTTCCTTGTCTTTTCCTTCAGCAAACTCCCATCTATTCTTGGAAACCAATCACAGGAATGTTTTATGTTGGCACAACATCAAATTTCATATTCTAAAATGCTATACACTTAGGAAATATGATGTAAGACAATAAAATATTCTCTGTTTTTAATTATAAATTTATCACAAATACAGTTGAAGAAACAAAGAAATAAAACATTTATAGACTCTTAGTTGTTATAAATCACTGCTTCACCCAGTAGAAATTGTTACTCAGAATCTTGCTCTTAGGTTGAAATTTACTTTTTAAATCAGTCTATCTATCTATCTATCTATCTATCTATCTATCTATCTATCTATCTATCTATCTATCCTGGTTTGCTAATGTTGCCTTTTTGCAAAACACCAGAAATGGATCGGCTTTTATAAGGGAGGTTTATCTGGTTACAAAGTTAGAGTCTTAAGGCCATAAAGTTTCCAATGTAAGTCATCAACAATAGGGTACCTTCACTGCAGGATGGCCAATGGCATCCAGAAAACCTCTGTTAGCTGGGAAAGCATGTGGCTGGAGTCTGCTCCAGAGTTCTGGTTTCAAAATGGCTTTCTCCCAGAATGTTCCTCTCTGGGCTGAAGCTCCTCAGAAGTATCACTCTTAGTTGCTCTTGGAGCTTTTGTCCTCTCTTAGCTTCTCAGGAGCAAAAGACTGCTTTCAAAGGCCATCTCCAAAATGTCACTGTAAGCTGCAGCTCCTCTCTCAGCTCCTGTGCATTCTTCAAAGTGTCCCTCTTGGCTGCAGCAAGCCTGCTCCTTCTGTTTGGTCTTATTTAGTGCTCTAGCAAACTAATCAAGGCCCATGCTGGATGGGCAGGGCCACAACTCCATGGAAATTATCTAATCAGAGTTATCACCTACAGTTGGGTGTGTCACATCTCCATGGAAACACTCAAAGAATTACAATCTAATCAACACTAATATGTCTGTCCACACAGATTGCATCAAAGAAAATGGCATTTGGGGAGACATAATACATGCAAACTTGCACACTATCTATCATCTATGTATTATCGTCTATCATCTATTTCTGTCTCTCTCATACAGCTGTTCTAGATTTGCCTGTGATTCTTTAATTTTGGGAGAAAAACTATATTGCTGGAAACTCATAGTGACCCCAGTAAAAATGCTATTCTCTCATGCCCCAAGAAAAGCTTTGTTTATAGTATGGCAAGCCATGAAGAAAGAATTAGAAAATAAAAAAATAAAACTTGTCTCTAGTTCATTGTATAGTAGACCACTTTCTTAAACATTTATAACTTATTGCCTCTTCCAACAAGTCAAGTAGTACTTTTGAAATCAGAATTTCTCAGTTTGCCTTCCTTATTTCTCTCCTAAGAATGACACAAGTCAAAGAAGGTCATTAAAAAACCTTTAATGCTAACAATGATTCCATAACCAGTTATAATGTTTCCATTTGGCAGAAGACTAAAAAATGCATACAGGCAATTTATGAAGTGTCAAGAGGAATTAAAATGAATCAGTTTTCTTTTAATTGACAAAAAATGGGCATTTTTATGAAATATGTTCCAAGTAAACAGCAGATTTTCCAAAACACACAGCCATATTTATCATATAATATTTTAAAAACACACTCAAATACATAAATACACAGCTTAAAAATAAAAAAAGCAAACTGGCATTTCTTATTATTTAATGATTTCCTGAGTTCTTTTTTTTTATTTCTGAGAATTACAGATGATTACCATGACCTGGAAATAACTTATTTTTAAAAATAGCACTGGTTTTTACCATGTATTTTTATTTAAAATACTTTCGTTCTATCCAACATTTTCTTCAGGGCATCGTTCACATCTTTATTTCTTAAACTATAGATCAAAGGGTTCAACATTGGAATCACCACATTATAGAACACGGACACCACTTTATCCCTTTCCAGGGCATAGCTAGTGCTTGGTCTAGAGTAAATAAAGAGAATTGAACCATAGTACAAGGTAACAGCTGTCAGATGAGAGCCACAAGTGGAAAAAGCCTTTAGACGGCCTTGGGTAGAGTGGATGTTCAAAATGGCAGCAATGATGAAGAGATAGGAGGCAAGAATAAGTACAGTGGGAGTGATGATGTTGGAGGCCAGTATGAAATAGAGCACAGCCTGGTAGCTCTCCTGCACATCACATGCCAGCTTCACCAGAGGGGGCAGATCACAGAAGAAATCATCAATGACATTACTGCCACAGAAGCTCAGGGTAAATGTTTTGCTGGTGATGATAGTTGAGTTAAGAAAGCCACCAAAGTATGAAGCTGCAACAAGACTGGCACATAACCTTGGGGACATTGTCCAGGAATAAAGCAGGGGGTTGGCGATGGCCACATAGTGGTCATAAGCCATGGCAGCCAACAAATAACTCTCATCAAAAGCCAGCACAGCAGAGAAGAAAAACTGAGCCAAGCAGCCAGCAAAGGAGATGCTTTTCACTTCAGAGATGCAGATTATCAGGATTTTGGGGGCATAGACAGAAGAATACCAGAGATCCACGAATGACAGGTTCCCAATGAAGAAATACATAGGTGTGTGGAGTCGAGAATCAGCACAGATCAGAGAAATCAGGGTGATATTCCCCAAGAGACTGAATACATAAATTATGAGGAAAATAAAAAAGAGTACTCTCTGTAACTGCAAATCAGCTGTAAACCCTGAAAGAATGAACTCCTTAACTTTGGTAAAATTTCTCTCTTCCATTGACTTTGGATTTCTGAAATCCCTTTCTGGGAAAAGACCAATAAGTATTTCATTACTTTAGATATCAACATCCCCCCTTCCCATCATTGTTATTTTACATCATTAAAAATCCTTACTGACACAGCTTCCTGATTCATGTTTAGTCAGTTCATGCTGAACTAGGTGTGACTCCTTTTTGGATAACTGGTGAACAAGTTCTGTGCTTCTTTGTTAAGATCTCAGTTTCAATGCCCACTATACAGTGTGTTTCACCTTATATTTTTGTTTATTTAATTCATCATCATTTCAGGGAAGGATGAGTTGTTTATATTCTCTTCTGCTTGTACATAGGGTGATTGGGGACCACATAAATTACATCTAAAAAAAGGGGGGGATTTTGAAAGGATGTTCTGATATCTTTTCCCTTTCTCTTTTTTCAAGAAATTTATCTGGAGAAACTAAACTTATTCCACTAACTGCATGTAGGAGTAATCTGGAAGATCACTAGACTTTACTTTTCTTGAAAGCAGTAACTATATTTAGTTCAGCTGTTTTCCTCATAACCCAGCACAAAGGTTGGAATGGAATAAAAAATGTTAAATTGTTGTATAAAAAACTAGATTCTGTTTGATATTTTTACTTTTATATCATATCTTCAAATACACCCTGTAGAAGAGTAGGGAAATATTAATTGATGGATATTTGTGTACATATTGATGGTTGAATATTCTAAAGAATTGGTAGTAAATACTCACTCAAAGAATAGTTTTAGAGAATGATAGAATACTGAGAATCCTTTCCCCTTAGAGGTGAAAACAGAGGACTGGAATATCTTTGTCTATCTCTGCTTGTCTCTGTGACAACCAAGAAGAGCCTATGCCACTAACCACAGTGAAAGAAAAGCAAAATTTTTCTCCAATGGTGGAGTGCCTAACATGCAAACATGGTATAGGTACATGACTCAAACTTCTTAAACTACGAAAATAATTCTTAATTTGGCCATTACGTCAGTCAGTTATCCTACAATTATGCTAGAAAAATAAAGAATGCTCTCTAGGTAAAGCTTCTTTTTGATGAGAGGCAATTTCTTTCCAGTGGAATGGAAAGAATCTATATTATTGATTTTTAAAAGTTTTATATCATAATTATGTTAAATTAAGTGTTCTTTCTAATAACTGCAAGATTGGAATAAGTGTCATTTTAATTCCCTTCATAGTTTAGGGCTGTTGTATAGCAACTTCATTTTTAACAAAGTGTATTCATGGAAGCAGCCGAAGGCCAGAATCAGGAGACCTGGGTTCTGTTTGATCTCCAATGCCTGCTGCCATGCTTCAGTAAAATCATCTGCTCTTCTTTCTTAGTTCAGTAGGACTTTATGAATTCAAATGAGATCACAGAAGTAACAATACCCATTGAAAAACTAGAAATATTGTGTTCTCTGTAATTTAATAACTTAATCTCAGAAGTTAACTCAGATATATTAGCATTAACTCTCAAAGATTTATGTATGACTTCTATGACTCCCAGACTTACAAGGTTTTTTCTTTCAGAAACTGTCCATTCTTTTTATTGGCCTTTTACACATATTGGGCAATTGCTGAGCTTGTTTGCAAAGACAAAATTGGGAATGAAAATTGCAAGAGACAGTTCTTCCATATCCTCTTTTGTTTCCTTCTTCAGTTATTAAAATATAAAATTAATATGTACACATATATACATATGAATATGTATATAAAGACTTTTGCACATAAAAATCTCTTTAAGGTGGCTGTGAAGACAAAGAATTCAAGTAAATATCATGACCTAATAATTTGTGAACAGGAATTACAGGAAGACATAAATTGTAAACACAGATAAAACCTGTCACACCCCTAGAAGTCCAATCCATAGCTCTGGCTGGTCCCCAAATGATATGAGACTTCCCACACCACAGTATATAAAATTAGGAGAGTCCCTAAGACAAGCAATCAACCACAAAGCCAGGCAACATATTGCCTCCCTTGATATTAACTTCAATATCATTTCTCCAGAGATTCCTTATAATGAGAAAGATTGAAATACAACCCACAATTAATTTACAGTTTTCTTGTATATTCTTATCTGTAGACACTCAAAGGGGAGTTTTATTAAGCTACATTTATTTTCAATTAGATCATAGATTTAAATTTGGCTGCAGGCCTTGTTGGAGTCAAGGGGTGCTGGAAAGCTCTCTCCACATAAAACCTTTCTCCTTCCCATCTATCAAACATCTTTCTTCACCAGAAGGCTTCCTAAGAAGCAGTTCTTCTAGGAGTTGCCACACAGATATGAGCTGATCTCAACGTGATTTCTCAGAACTTTCAAGCTTTAATGAACCTGCTGTCTGTGACATACAATTTGGTACCTTAATCAGATAGTCTTTGAATTATATATTTATTATAGTAGTTCAGTATAACCTAATGTCATATAATTTCACTCCCTCTTTAAAGGAGCTTCTATCCCATGCACTACCTAATATGGAAAAAGAAATATTTTAATGTTTGAAAATTTGAACCCATTCAAGTTTTCTACACATACACCTATGCAAAGGACTAAAATGCTGTCAGCAAGATAACAGCAGAGAGAACAGTGGGGGATGGCTACAGAGGGATTATGAGAATGAAAACACACATCAAGCAGGTCAACTCATATGTAATTCCCTGTTTCACTGACTTGGGAAATAAGATATTAAGACTCTTTAACTTCTTCATTAAATATTATTTGAGAAAAAATCTTGTTTTATTTCAAAAAGTAGAATCATATTATGATCTGATTACATTAAGAATCATTTTTGTCTTTTTCATATTGTGATTTAAATGCACTTTTCCCTCTGGTTTATTAAATGTAATGCTTAATGTTGGGAATAAGAATGGTCACTTCATTTGAATTTGACTGGACCCCAAAATATCTCACCTTACCTTAGAATAGAAAGTGACTTCTACTCCCTCCAAGCGTCCTCTTTCCAGTGGTAACAATCCTGGGAGAACATATACATTTGTGCATCCCTTTGGGATATGCTGCCAAATCTAAAGAGGATTATCAAGCACTGTTTTCATGCCAAGTGACCAATTATAGGGCTCAATCATCATTTTGGAATGAAGTAGGGAGAGATCATTTATCAGGAATATAAATGGTCAAATTAGCCTAAAAGAGCCTGTTCGATTTGTAGGTGTCATTAATGCATTTATATTAAAAAAATAGACAGAAAAGAGTAACCTAACAGTATAGTGCAGATGCTCAAGAATTAACTGTAGTTCATACTGATTATGATAATATTAGTGAAAAAGCAAAGACCCTTTAATTTCATTCCTAAGGCATGTTGACTATCACTTGAAAAAACTGTACCATTTTTCAAATGACGATATTAAGAGAAGGTGAATTTATTGATTACTGCAAGTCATATGATTGGCAAAACCATCATCTACACATGAGAACATGAATACATTTATTCATTCAAAACTTGCAGCATTTATATGGAGCAACTCCTGTGTACCCAGAACTGAGCAAGCTGTTGAAGGAGATAAAACAATGAGGAAAAGTAAGGACTTAAGTTAGTAAGGGTTAGATTTATCGTCACACCAAATTCTATCTAACTATGAATCCCAGGTCTACATTTCATGAGTTGTGTGATGAAGAGAAATATATTTAAACTCACCAAGGGCCTAGCTTTCAATATCAACTAAAAACATCAGAAGACAAACAAAACAGAAATAATGAAAATTGAGAACGAGATAGTTTTTCTTTATGTAGCTTACAACCTCATGAGGGTGATAATAAAATCATTATACAAATTTATAATTATACATTATGACAAGTGCTGAGAAGACAATTATAAGATGATATGAGTTTGTATTATAAGGGTTGACACAGTGAAGAATCTTAGGGAAGATTTATCTGAGATACTATTTGGCCTGAGAACTGAAGGGTGATAATAGGAGGTCACTAATCAGAGATAGTGAGGTGGGTGGGATGGCAGGCTGCAAGGATGATAGAAAAAGCAGTCCTACAGAGGCTACATCAAGTGCCAAGCTCCAAGGTGAGAAAAGGCATTCTGTAATTGAGAAGAAGCATAAGAAGTATATAAGATAATAGAATAAACATTTTTTAAAAATCAGTGGAACATCAATAAACAAACAATGTATCCTAAGTTAAACCATGGAATACAGTTAAAAGTGCAGTTATAAAGTATTGTTTCATTAATTATAACAAATGTATATGACTAATGCAAGGTGTAAACTATAGGGCAGCGTATGGGAACCGAGGTATCCTTTATATTATGAATGATTGTCCTATAAACCAACAACCTCTTTGGAAAAAAAAAAAAAAAACAACAGAACTAGAGTCTGCATCCCAGAGATATAAATAAAGCAGGACTAAATTAAGCAGTTGGAGTGTGCAGGATCAGACATCAGACAAAATATGGACTAACTAGCCCTTATTAAAAGTTTTGGAGTATGTCTCCACCAGGAAATTGAAGAGTTTTATCAGCTGCATGGTTTGGGCTAGCAAAATTATATATATATATATATATATATATATATATATATATATACACACACACACACATATATATATATATGTATATATATATATGTGTATATATGTATATATATATATATTTAATGTGCAAAATATAAATGTATGAAGGCAGAAAGAGCCAAGTCAGGTGACTTACAGAAACTCAAATGAGAGCTGAGGGCACATGGACTAGGTAGACAATAATGGATTTGATGGGAGATGGATCTAAAGATACTTTAGAAGTAACAGGTATTGGAGCTGGTGATGGGAATTTTGAATCCCCAATATCCCCAAAATTTCTTTGCCTGTGAAAGCAGCCCCTTCTCCCCTATCATAGGGAAATAGTTTTATCCAGAAAAAAAAAAGAACAAGCCTTTCCATCATGTCATCTACAGCAGTTAACTTGCAAGAGATGCCAGTGTCTTCTCATTTCCTACCCATGATAGAACTCTGCTTCTAGGCACCAAGAAAACTTATTTCCCAATATAACCCTGAAGTGAATTAGAAACACTGCTCTGGAAGGACATTGTAAGTACACCTGTGGAGAGGTGGGATGTTGCTAATTGTCATAGGCAGGGTCTGGGAGAATGCCTGGGAATGGATTTGAAGGTTGTTGACCAAAGTTGGATGTACCAGGAAGTAACATAATATTGAGATACAAGACTAACCTTATTTACTATAAAGAGTCTAAAAAGTCAGGGAGATAAGGATTGTCCTAGTTTGCTAATGCTGGAGAATGCAAAACACCAGCGATGGATTGGCTTTTATAAAACGGGGGTTTATTTCACTACACAATTACAGTCTTAAGGCCACAAAGCGTCCAGAAAACTTCTGTTAGCTGGGAAGGCAGCTGGCATCTGCTCCAAAGTTCCGGCCTCAAAACGGCTTTCTCCTAGGACGTTCCTTTCTAGCAAGCTTGCTTCTCTTCAAAACATCACTCCCAGCTGCACTCTCTTTCCTCTTTGAGTCAGCTCATTTATATAGCTCCACCGATCAAGGCCCACCCCGAATGGGTGGGGCCACACCTCCATGGGAACATCTCATCAAAATTATCTCCCACAGCTGGGTGGGGCACACTCCAAGCAAATCTAACCAACACCAAAACTTCTGCCCCACACAAGACTACAAAGATAATGGCATTTGGGGGACACAAGACACTCAAACCGGCACAAGGATGTTGGAGTGAATCAATTATATGCTTCAGCTACTATTACAATGGATGGTGAATGAAATAGAAGAATCCAATGGAATAATGTAATTTGGTATAATCACTTCTGATGACTGTTACCACACCTAGCACCGAGAAAACAAGAGTTCAAGTGTTTAAAGGCATGAGCAGAGAGTTTTAATAAAGCGTTCTATGTCCAGAGTTAAGTTCTGTCCAAGGAGGCAGTCAGATTATGGAAACTTAAAGGAAATACTCTGAACTATGTTCCTCACACCAAGCGACAACCATTGGCTAAACCAAGAGCAAAGTGGAGGATATAAAAGGGTGGAGAATGGATTATGAGGGACAAATGGAAGTTACCAAGCACAAGAAGAAAGTTTCAGAATTTATGTTCACATGTAATTTAATATGCAGAGGTACACACACACACACACACACATACACATGTTTAGTTTACAAATATCTCTAGTTTAACATCTTCACAATCCCAAAGGGAATAAAGAATGAAAATAATGACTGAAAAACAACTGCCCCAGAGAGTCAAAGACCCCAAAGAACTTCTCTCCCTTTTATCAAATAATACTCAATTTTTCAATGCACAATACTTTTTACTTGCCTTGCTAGTCATTTCCCAAGAAAGGAAGTCCTGAGATGATGTAAGAATCTACAAGCATTGTGAATCATAATTTTATGTAAAAGTTTCTGCCAGTTAATATTTCTTCTAAAATCCACTTTTTATTTTTGAAAGCATTTAATATTATTTGGAAATGTTTTTGTATTGTTTTTCTTATTTGATTACTATGTATCTCTCCACTTTACACTAAAAGTCCATGAGATTAAGATGCAATCATATTTCATTGCTATATCCCAGGACCTATAACAGCAGCTGAATTCAAGAAAAATTTTCTGTAATAATGACTTGACCTATAGCATCATTATGACATTCCTGGTATTAAAATCATCTTGCAAAAATGAATGTACTGAGGCTCAGAGAACTCCCTTCACCTCGGAAATCAGGAAGGGAGCCTGCTCAGATTTCTCTACTCTAATATCTGTAGTCTTGGCAGTTCACTTGGTCCTGGCCCAGCCATTAATTATTAACTACTGAAGGAGATAAACATTCCTCAAAACCATTTGTAGGTGAGATCTCTTTTAGCCATGGAGAGCAAAAGAATCAATATGGGACTGACTATATCCTGGTAGAATTCACCAGAAACTCTATGTTGCAGTTCGTCTAATTTATTGTATTCCTTGGTGTGCTCCCAGGGACTTATGGGATATACCTCTCTTATAGTGTGAATCTGTGATTACCCCAGAATCTACATGTCTGTATTTTTCCACTGGGAATCTGTCTTTCCTGGATCTCTGGTATTCCTCTATCTACACCCCAAAGATCCTAGTGACCTTCATCCCTGAAGACAAGAGCATTTCCTTTACTGGCTGCATAGCTCAGTTCTTGTTTGCTGAGCTGGGTTAATACTGCATGTTACTCATTGACAGCAATGGCTTATGGCCATTATGTTGCCATGGCCAACCCACTGCTAATTCTCAAGCCATGTCAAGAAAATTGTGCATCTGTTTAATTGTATATTCCTCTAGTGGAGGCTTTGTCAATGCAGTAATGGTGACCACCAATACATTCACATTAGATTTTTTTTAATTATGATTGTTCACATAGCATACAATTATACAAAGATCCAAAATATACAATCAGTTCCCCCCGGTATCATCATACAGCTGTGCATCCATCACCACAATTAATTTCTGTTCAATTTTTAGAACACTTTCATTACTCCAGAAAAGAAAAAAAGGCAAAAAAAAAAAAAAAAAAAGGAAACTCAAATCCTTCCATATCCCTAACTCCACCCCCAATGGTTGACTCATAGTATTGGTATAGTACATTTGCTACTGTTGGTGAAATAATGTTGAAATACTACTAACTGTAGTATATAGTTTGCAACAGGTTTTTTTTTTTTTCTATATGCCCTTCTATTATTAACTTCTAGTTATAGTGTCATACACTTATTCTGCTTCATGGAAGAGAATTCTAATATATGTACAGTTAATCTTGGACATTGCCCACCACAAGTTTCACTGTTTTATACATTCCCATCTTTTAACCTCTGTGCCAGTTTGAATGTATTATGTCCCCCAATGCCATTATCTTTGATGTAATCATGTGTGGGCAGACATATTAGTGTTGATTACATTGTAATTCTTTGAGTGTTCCCATGGAGATGTGACCCACCCAACTGTAGGTGATGACTCTGATTGGATAGTTTCCATGGAGGTGTGGCCCCTCCCTGTCAGCATGGGCCTTGATTAGTTTACTAGAGCACTATATAAGCTCACACAGAAGGAGCAAGCTTGCTATAACCAAGAGGGACACTTTGAAGAATGCACAGGAGCTGAGAGAGGAACTGCAGTTTACAGAGACATTTTGGAGATGGCCTTTAAAAGCAAACTTTTACTCCAGAGAAGCTAAGAGAGGACAAATGCCCCAAGAGCAACTGAGAGTGACATTTTGGAGAGAAGCTGAAGCATAGAGAGGAATGTTCTGGGTGAAAGCCATTTTAAAAACAGAACTCTGGTGCAGATGCCAGCCACTTGCCTTCCCAGCTAACAGAGGTTTTCCAGACACCACTGGCCATCCTCCAGTGAAGGTACCTGATTGTGGATGCATTACTTTGGACACTTTTTGGCCTTAAGACTGTAACTGTGTAACCAAATAAACCCCTTTTTATAAAAGCCAATCCAGTTCTGGTGTTTTGCATTCTGGCAGCATTAGCAAACCAGCACAACCTCCAACTTTCCTCCTGGTGACATACATGACTCTGAGCTTCCCCTTTCCACAACATTCAGGCACCATTCATCATTGTTAGTTATTCTCACAATGTGCTACCATCACCTCTGTTCATTTCCAAACATTTAAGTTCAACCTAGTTGAACGTTTTGCTCATAATAAGCAATTGCTCCCCATTCTTTAGCTTCTTTATATATCTTGGTAACTTATATTTCATGTCTATGAGTTTACATATTATAATTAGTTCCTATTAGTAAGACCCTGCAATATTTGTCTTTAGATGTCTGGCTTATTTCATCCAATATATTGCCCTCAAGTTTTTTTCATCAGACCATTTTTTTTTTTTTTAAGACAGCTTTGTTCACACCCCATACATTCCATCCTAAGTAAGCAATTGATGGTTCCCTGTATAGTCACATATTTATGTGTTCACCACACTCATCACTATCTATATAAGTACACCTACATTTCTGCCACAAAGCAGGAGGAAGAATCAAAGAGGGTAGAGAGGCAAAAGAAAAAGAAAAATGAAAGAGGAATAAAAAACAAAAACAGAAACATGACAGCTAGGAAGCAGCAAAAGGAAAGATAACCTTAGATCAAAGTAGAATAAAGAGTCAGACAACACCACCCATGCCAAGAGTCTCACACCTCTCCCCTATGTCCCCCTTTTATCTGCATTTACCTTGGTATATTGCCTTTGTTACATTAAAGGAGGCATAATACAATGATTCTGTTAATTATAGTCTTTAGTTTATGTTGATTTTACTTTCCCCCCAAAACCTCCCTATTTTTACCACCTTGCAAGGTTGACATTCATTTTTTCTCCCTCATGAAAAAACATATTTGTACATTTTATCACAGTTGTTGAACATTCTAGGTTTCACTGAGTTATACAGCCCCAGTATTATCTTTCCTCTTTTCTTCTGTGGTCCCATATGCCCCTAACCTTCCTCTTTCAACCACACTCACAGTCATCTTTGTTCAGCATGCTGACATTGCTGTGCTACCATCACTCAAAATTGTGTTCCAGACCTATCACTCCTGTTTTTCCTCATCAATCTGTAGTGATCCCTTTAGTATTTCCTGTAGAGCAGGTATCTTATTCACAAATTCTGTCATTGTCTATTTGTCAGAGAATATTTTGAACTCTCCCTCATATTTGAAGGACAGTTTTGCTGGATATAGGATTCCTGGTTCATGGTTTTTCTCTCTCAGTATCTTAAATATACCACAGCACTTCCTTCTTGCCTCCATGGTTTCTATTGAGAAATCTGCATATAGTCTTATTAAGCTTCCTTTGTATGTGATGGATAGCTTTTCTCTTGCTGCTTTCAGGATTCCCTCTTTGTCTTTGACATTTGATAATCTGATTATTAAGTGTCTTGGTGTAGGCATATTCAGGTATTTTCTGTTTGGAATATGCTGAGCTTCTTGGTTCTGTAATTTTATATCTTTCTTAAGAGATGGGAAGTTTTCATGGATTATTTCCTCTATTATTGCTTCTGCACCTTTTCCCTTCTCTTCTCCTTCTGGGACACCAATGATATGTACATTCTTGTATTTCATTTTGTCCTTAACTTCCTTGAGATGTTGCTCATATTTTTCCATTCTTTTATCTATCTGTTCTTTCATGTGTAGGCTTTCAGTTGCCTTGTTCTCCAGTTCCTGAGTATTTTCCTCTGCCTCTTGAGATCTGCTGTTGTATGTTTCCATTGTGTCTTTCATCTCTTGTGTTGTGCCTTTCATTTCCTTAGATTCTGTCAGTTGTTTTTTGGAACTTTCAGTTTGTGCCTTATGGATGCCCAGTGTTTTCTTTATAGCCTTTATCTCTTTTGCCGTATCTTCTCTAAACTTTTTGAATTGATTTAGCATTCATTGTTTAAATTCCTGTATCTCAGTTGAAGTGTAAGTTTGTTCCTTTGACTGTGCTAATCTGATTATTAAGTGTCCTGGCATAGGCCTATCAGATCTATTCTGTTTGGGGTATGCCATGCTTCTTAGATCTATAATTTTATGTCTTTCATAAGAGATGGGAAATTTTCATTGATTATTTCCTCTCTTATTGCTTCTGCCCCTTTTCCCTTCTCTTTCCTTCTGGAACAGCCATGACATGTACATTCCTGCATTTCATGTTATTCAGTTCCTGGAGATGTTGCTCATATTTTTCCTTTCTTTTCTCTATCTGTTCTTTTGTGTGTAGGCTTTCGGGTATCTTGTTCCCCAGTTCCTGAGTGATTTCTTCTGCCTCTTCAGATCTGCTGTTGTATGTTTCCATTGTGTCTGTAATCTCTTTTGTTGTGCCTTTCATTTCCATAGATTCTGCCAGTTGTGTTTTCAAACCTTTGATTTCCACCTTATGTACACCCAGTGTTTTCATTATACACTTCATCTCTTTTGCTTTATCTTCCCTAAACTTTTCTTTTTCTTTTCTTTTTTTTTATCTCCATTTTATTGAGATATATTCACATACCACACAGTCATACAAAACAAATCGCACTTTCGATTGTTTACACTACCATTACATAGTTGTACATTCATCACCTAAATCAATCCCTGACACCTTCATTAGCACACACACAAAAATAACAAGAATAATAATTAGAGTGAAAAAGAGCAATTAAAGTAAAAAAGAACACTGGGTACCTTTGTCTGTTTGTTTCCTTCCCCTATTTTTCTGCTCATCCATCCATAAACTAGACAAAGTGGAGTGTGGTCCTTATGGCTTTCCCAATCCCACTGTCACCCCTCATAAGCTACATTTTTTTACAACTGTCTTCCAGATTCATGGGTTCTGGGTTGTAGTTTGATAGTTTCAGGTATCTACCACCAGGTACCCCAATTCTTTAGAACCTGAAAAGGGTTGTCTAAAGTGTGCATAAGAGTGCCCACCAGAGTGACCTCTCAGCTCCTTTTGGAATCTCTCTGCTACAGAAGCTTATTTCATTTCCTTTCACATCCCCCTTTTGGTCAAGAAGATGTTCTCCATCCCACGATGCCAGGTCTACATTCCTCACCAGGAGTCATATTCCACGTTGCCAGGGAGATTCACTCCCCTGGGTGTCTGATCCCACATAGGGGGGAGGGCAGTGATTTCGCCTTTCAAGTTGGCTTAGCTAGAGAGATAGGGCCACATCTGAGCAACAAAGAGGCATTCGGGAGGAGGCTCTTAGGCACAATTATAGGGAGGCCTAGCCTCTCCTTTGCAGCAACCATCTTCCCAAGGGTAAAACCTATGGTAGAGGGCTCAACCCATTAAACCACCAGTCCCCTATATCTGTGGTCATGTTAGCAACCATCGAGTTGGGGTAGGCAAATACCCCTGCATTCTCCACAGGCTCCTCAAAGGGGCACTACATCTTTTTTTCCTCGTTTTTCTTTTTGTTTTTTAACTTTCCCTTCTTTTTTAAATCAACTGCATGAAAAAAAAGTTAAAAAGAAAACAAACATACAATAAAAGAACATTTCAAAGAGACCATCACAAGGGAGTAAGAAAAAGTCAACTAACCTAAGATAACTGCTTAACTTCCCACATGTTCCTACTTTACCCCAAGAAAGTTACCTAATATAGCAACATTTCTGTGAACTTGTTCCTACTATATCCATCAGAAATTAACAGACCATAGTCATTCCTGGGCATCCCCAGAATGTTAAATAGCTTATCTGCTCTTCTTGGATTATTGTTCCCCCTTCCTTAATTGCTCTCTATTGCTAGTTCCCCTACACTCTATATTATAAACCATTTGTTTTACATCTTTCAAACTTCACATTATTGGTAGCATATAATATTTCTCTCTTTGTGCCTGGCTTATTTCGCTCAGCATTATGTCTTCAAGGTTCATCCATGTTGTCATATGTTTCACGAGATCGTTCCTTCTTACTGCCGTGTAGTATTCCATCGTGTGTATATACCACATTTTATTTATCCACTCATCTGTTGAAGGACATTTGGGTTGTTTCCATCTCTTGGCAATTGTGAATAATGCTGCTATGAACATTGGCGTGCAGATATCTGTTCATGTCACTGCTTTCCGATCTTCTGGGTATATACCGAGAAGTGCAATCGCTGGATCGAAGGGTATCTCTATATCTAGTTTTCTAAGGAACTGCCAGACTGACTTCCAGAGTGGCTGAACCATTATACACTCCCACCAGCAATGAATAAGAGTTCCAATTTCTCCACATCCCCTCCAGCATTTGTAGTTTCCTGTTTGTTTAATGGCAGCCATTCTAATCAGTGTTAGATGGTATCTCATTGTGGTCTTAATTTGCATCTCTCTAATAGCTAGTGAAGCTGAACATTTTTTCATGTGTTTCTTGGCCATTTGTATTTCCTCTTCAGAGAACTGTCTTTTCATATCTTTTGCCCATTTTATAATTGGGCTGTCTGTACTACTGTCATTGAGTTGTAGGAGTTCTTTATATATGCAAGATAATAGTCTTTTGTGAGATATATGTTTTCCAAAAATTTTTTCCCATTGAGTTGGCTGCCTCTTTACCTTTTTGAGAAATTCCTTTGAGGTGCAGAAACTTCTAAGCTTGAGGAGTTCCCATTTATCTATTTTTTCTTTTGTTGCTTGTGCTTTGGGTGTAAAGTCTAGGAAGTGGCCGCCTAATACAAGGTCTTGAAGATGTTTTCCTACATTATCTTCTAGGAGTTTTATGGTACTTTCTTTTATATTGAGATCTTTGGTCCATTTTGAGTTAATTTTTGTGTAGGGTGTGAGGTAGGGGTCCTCTTTCATTCTTTTGGATATGGATATCCAACTCTCCCAGCCCCATTTGTTGAAAAGACCATTATGACTCAGTTCAGTGACTTTGGGGGCCTTATCAAAGATCAGTCGGCCATAGATCTAAGGGTCTATCTCTGAATTCTCAATTCGATTCCATTGATCTATATGTCTATCTTTGTGCCAGTACCATGCTGTTTTGGCAACTGTGGCTTTATAATAAGCTTCAAAGTCAGGGAGAGTAAGTCCTCCCACTTCGTTTTTCTTTTTTAGAGTGTCTTTAGCAATTCGAGGCATCTTCCCTTTCCAAATAAATTTGATAACTAGCTTTTCCAAGTCTGCAAAGTAGGTTGTTGGAATTTTGATTGGGATTGCATTGAATCTGTAGATGAGTTTGGGTAGAATTGACATCTTAATGACATTTAGTCTTCCTATCCAAGAACATGGAATATTTTTCCATCTTTTAAGGTCCCCTTCTATTTCTTTTAGTAGAGTTATGTAGTTTTCTTTGTATAGGTCTTTTACATCTTTGGTTAAGTTTATTCCTAGGTACTTGATTTTTTTAGTTGCTATTGAAAATGGTATCTTTTTCTTGAGTGTCTCTTCAGTTTGTTCATTTCTAGCATATAGAAACATTACTGACTTATGTGCATTAATCTTGTATCCTGCTACTTTGCTAAATTTGTTTATTAGCTCTGGTAGCTGTATCATCGATTTCTCAGGGTTTTCTAGATATAAGATCATATCATCTGCAAACAATGACAGTTTTACTTCTTCTTTTCCAATTTGAATGCCTTTTATTTCTTTGTCTTGCTGGATTGCCCTGGCTAGCACTTCCAGCACAATGTTGAATAACATTGGTGACAGCGGGCATCCTTGTCTTGTTCCTGATCTTAGAGGGAAGGCTTTCAGTCTCTCACCATTGAGTACTATGCTGGCTGTGGGTTTTTCATATATGCTCTTTATCATGTTGAGGAAGTTTCCTTCAATTCCTACCTTTTGAAGTGTTTTTATCAAAAACGGATGTTGGATTTTGTCAAATGCTTTTTCAGCATCTATTGAGATGATCAACTGATTTTTCCCTTTTGACTTGTTAATGTGTTGTAATACATTGATTGATTTTCTTATGTTGAACCATCCTTGCATGCCTGGAATGAACCCCACTTGGTCATGGTGTATGATTTTTTTAATGTGTCTTTGGATTCGATTTGCAAGTATTTTGTTGAGGATTTTTGCATCTATATTCATTAGGAGATTGGCCGGTAGTTTTCCTTTTTTGTAGCATCTTTGCCTGGCTTTGGTATTAGATTGATGTTAGCTTCATAAAATGAGTTAGGTAGTGTTCTATTTTCTTCAATGTTTTGAAAGAGTTTGAGTAAGATTGGTGTCAGTTCTTTCTGGAAAGTTTCATAGAATTCCCCTGTGAAGCCATCTGGCCCTGGGCATTTATTTGTGGGAAGATTTTTGATGACTGATTGGATCTCTTTGCTTCTGATGGGCTGGTTGAGGTCTTCTATTTCTTCTCTTATCAGTCTAGGTTGTTCATATGTTTCCAGGAAATTGTCCATTTCTTCTACATTATCCAGTTTGTTGCCATACAGTTGTTCATAATATCCTCTTATAATTTTTTTAATTTCTTCAGGATCTCCAGTTATGTCACCTTTTTCATTCATTATTTTGTTTATATGGGTCTTCTCTCTTTTTGATTTTGTCAGTCTAGCTAGGGGCTTGTCAATCTTGTTGATCTTCTCAAAGAACAAACTTTTGGTGATATTTATCCTCTCTATTGTTTTTTTGTTCTCTATGTCTTTTATTTCTGCTTTAATCCTTGTTATTTCTTTCCTTCTACTTGGTTTAAGATTAGTTTGCTGTTCATTTTCTAGCTTCTTCAGTTGATCCATTATTTCTTTCATTTTGGCTCTTTCTTCCTTTTTAATATATGTGTTTAGTGCTATAAATTTCCCCCTTAGCACTGCTTTTGCTGCATCCCATAGGTTTTGGTATGTTGTGTTCTCATTTTCATTCGTCTCTATATATTTAGCAATTTCTCTTGCTATTTCTTCTTTAACCCACTGATTGTTTAGGAGTGTGTTGTTTAACCTCCAGTTATTTGTGAATTTTCTAAGTCTCTGATGGTTATTGACTTCTAATTGTATTCCATTGTGGTCAGAGAATGTGCTTTGAATAATTTCAATCTTTTTAAATTTATTGAGGCTTGTTTTATGTCCCAGCATATAATCTATTCTGGAGAAAGTTCCATGAGCACAAGAAAAGTATGTGTATCCTGGTGATTTGGGATGTAATGTCCTGTATATGTCTGTTAAATCTAATTCATTTATCAGATTGTTTAGGTTTTCAATTTCCTTATTGGTCTTCTGTCTGGTTGATCTATCTATAGGAGAGAGTGATGTGTTGAAGTCTCCCACAATTATTGTGGAAACATCAATTGCTTCCTTTAGTTTTGCCAGTGTTTCTCTCATGTATTTTGTGGCACCTTGATTGGGTGCATAGACATTTACGATTGTTATTTCTTCTTGTTGAATTGCCCCTTTTATTAGTATGCAGTGGCCTTCTTTGTCTCTCAAAACATCCCTGCATTTAAAGTCTATTATATCTGAGATTAATATTGCTACACCTGCTTTCTTTTGGCTGTAGCTTGCATGAAATATTTTTTTCCATCCTTTGACTTTCAGTTTCTTTGTGTCCCTGTGTCTAAGATGAGTCTCTTGTATGCAACATATTGATGGTTCATTTTTTTTGATCCATTCTGCGAATCTACATCTTTTAATTGGGGAGTTTAATCCATTTACATTCATCGTTATTACTGTGAAGGCATTTCTTGTATCAGCCATCTTATCCTTTGGTTTATGTTTGTCATATTTTTCCCCTCTCTCTATTAATATCCTTTATTGTACCCATACCGAATCTCTTTAGTACTGAACCTTTCTCCAAGTCTCTCTGTCCTTTCTTTGTTTCTCTGTCTGTAGGGCTCCCCTTAGTATCTCCAGTAGGGCAGGTGTCTTGTTAGCAAATTCTCTCAGCATTTGTTTGTCTGTGAAAAATTTAAGCTCTCCCTCAAATTTGAAGGAGAGCTTTGCTGGATAAAGTATTCTTGGCTGGAAATTTTTCTCACTCAGAATTTTAAATATATCGTGCCACTGCCTTCTTGCCTCCATGGTGGCTGCTGAGTAGTCACTACTTAGTCTTATGCTGTTTCCTTTGTATGTGGTGAATTGCTTTTCTCTTGCTGCTTTCAGAACTTGCTCCTTCTCTTCTGTGTTTGACAGTGTGATCAGAATATGTCTTGGAGTGGGTTTATTTGGATTTATTCTATTTGGAGTTTGCTGAGCATTTATGATTTGTGTATTTATGTTGTTTAGAAGATTTGGGAAGTTTTCCCCAACAATTTCTTTGAATACTCTTCCTAGACCTTTACCCTTTTCTTCCCCTTCTGGGACACTGCTCCACCTTCCCAGCTCTGGGACAATCAGCTGAGGTTGCAGGGAAGTCTAATGTCCACGCCCAGTTTTGTGGTGTGTGCCTGTTATTTGAAGCACTTCCGTCACACTGGGTTGTCTGGGGCAGCTCTGGGCTATGGGGCTGGCGATGGGCAGGAGTGTTTCCTGTCCACCAGGATGATGTGAGCAGACACCCCCCTTTTCTTGGGAAGTTGTGGTGTTTAGTGAATTTTCTCAGCCACTGGATTATTGCCTTTTGTCTCAGAGCTCTCTTAGTTCTGCTCTTGTCTTGACCTGCCCAAATTGCAAGTCTTTAAAGCTTTCTGTATTGGGCTTCTTAGAGTAATTGTTTTAGAAAAAGAAAAAAGGATTAAGAAAAAGGGCCCTCCTCAGAGATCTAATGGGTTATTGAAATGCTAAGAGACAAAGCAATTAGGGCCATTAAGGAAAGGTCCACAGGGCAGAGAGATCAGCTTTTCTTTGTGATTTGCATATGAGCCTCAGGGCCTGAGCTCTGCACTTCCCCTTTCTATGTTCACCAGAACTCCAAAAATCCTCCACTTTTATTTTGGAGTTTTTTGTGTTGTTTTTTTCTATGCCTGTCTCCTCTCTGCTGGGCTGGCTGCTCTCAGATTCTCTGGTGTCTGGTCTCAGTCTATCTATGGTTGGAGTTTGGATCAGTAGAATGAGTTTCTGATAAGGGCTGCCACTGCAGTTCTCCCTTCTCCTTCCCGGAGCTGACAGCCCCTCCTCCCATGGGACTGAGCCTGGCAGGGAGGGGCGCGGGTCCCCTGGCCGCAAAAACTTACAGATTTTGCTGATCTCAGCAGTTCCACATTTTCATGAGTGTTGTATGAAGTATGCCCAAAGTCAGATTGCTCTGCGGTGTCCAGTCCACGCAGTTCCTGGTTTTCTACCTACGTTCCTGGAGGAGTAACTAAAACATACAGCTCACCAGTCCACCATCTTGCCTGAAACTTTTTGAATTGATTTAGCGTTAGTTGTTTCATTTTCTATGTCTCAGTTGAAGTGTAAGTTTGTTCCTTTGACTGGGCCAAAACATGACAAGAATGTTCACTGAAACTACTGTTTACTCAATATTGTTCTGAAAGTTATTGCCTAAGTAATAATTCCAGTAATTTCAGGGTAAGTATCTGTGTTACAATAGGGAGCCCAAATAATTGGGTGCTATCTCTAGCCAACTGATGAATCTGGGGGCCATAGACTGTTTTTAAAATATTGTATGTTTGTTCCTTTGACTGTGCCATAACTTCATTTTTCTTAGTGTAGATTGCAGTTTTCTGTTGTCTAGGCATCTGACTTCCTTGGCCACCACAATCAGGTTTTCCCAGACAAGAACAGGCTCAGGTTCCAGAAGGAAGAAATATTCAGTATCCAGGATTGACACACCTTGTGCTTTTCTGCCCAGAAGGTGGCACCTGTCAGACTGTCATTCCAGATTGGTGTAAGGAGGTATGGCCCATGGCTGTTTTCCCCCAGGCTCTGGGGTATGGTTCTGAATGGAAGTCAGGTAGTAAAGCTGGGCCCTACCTCTTTCCTCTTGGGAAGATATGCCCCCTGGAGAGAGGTCATTTGCATATCAATAGATTCCTTGTTTCTCTGACTCTGCTATCTCCACCGTTGTCTGTGTCAGAGTGCTGCAAGTTTAAAATGGCTGAGGCTTTCTCTACTGTTGAGCACCATGAGCTGAAAATGGCTGAGACTTTCTCCATTGAGTCACTCAGGTTGAGAGAGAGAGAAAGGGACAGAAATTCCCATTTCAGGGTCAATTCAAAATCATAAGTATAATATTGTGTTAACAGAGTATTAGAAGCTTTCATCAAATTTATTTATATTCCAGCTCCAGGTCTTCACTGGCATCTTAAAGATAAACTATTGTGTAAATATAAATTTCTGTTTGGAAGAGAATTTGAGAATGACAGTCTTTTTGTCTTATCTACCAGAATGAAAACACAGTTTATACAAACCCTAGTCATTTTTCCTGAACTTCTTCTTTTAATACCTTTTTTTTTATTAGAGAAGTTGTGGCTATATAGAACAATCAAGCATGAAATACAAGATTCTTGTATATCACATGACCACCATTTTGCATTTATGTGTAACATACATTACAACTCATGATAGCACATTTTAATATTTATACTATTAATTAATTTTCATGATTTAACTTAGGATTTGCTGTGTAGTGTATTCCCACTAATTTTTTTTTTAAATTCAGTCTGTTAACATATATATAATCTAATATTTCCCCTTTAATCACATTCAGATATATATTTCACTGCTGTTAATTGTGTTCACAATGTTCTGCTACCATCACCACCATCCATTACCAAAACATTTCCATCATTCCAAATAGGAGCCCTGTACTCTTTTAAGCCTGAGCTTCCATTCCGTGTCCCCACCTCATCCCCTGGTAACCAATGTTGTAGATTGTGACTCTACATATTTGCTTATTCTAATCAATCTAGTCATTTCAAATCTGTGAGATCATACAATATTTGTCATTTGGTGTCTGTTTTATTTCACTCAACATGATGTCTTCAAGGTTCATCCATGTTGTCACATGTATCAAGACTTCATTCTTTTCTATAGTTGAATAATATTCCATTATATGTATATGCCACATTTTATTTATCTATTCATTTGTTGATGGGTACTTGAGTTGTTTCTTTCTTTTCATAATTATGAATAATGCCACTATGAACATTAGTGTGAAAATATCTTTCCAAGTCCCAGCATTAAATTCTTGGGAGTATAAAACAAGTAGTTGCATTTCAAAGTCATATAGTTGTTCTCTACTTAGCTTTCTGAGGAACCATCAAGAAGATTCCAACAGGAAGAGAAGAGAGCAGTGTGCCACATCTGGGCTTCACCATGGGCACTGGGCTGGCCCTGTCCTCCTGGGGATTGGACATGGGCTGCTGAGCTCCCGGCTCCTGGCATTTAATAACTTTCCTCCAGTGGCTTGTTTTATTTGTTTATTTCAGAAATAATCATGTTTCAAAGAAAATACAAAAGCAAAAGGGCAAATATTTAGTCATTGAACAGAACTAAATATTGTTGATATTTGGGTATTTAACTGTACAGTTTTTTCTAGGCACACTGATACTTTTAACTTTTTTTTTTAACCAAAAGTGAAGTTATCCTCTACCCATTACTTTGTAATAACCAACATATTTCATAACATGTATTTTCCCATGTAATTAAATAGTTACATCAATTTGAAAAAAATGTTTTTTTGTTTGTTTTTCCTTTTTCTTGCTAATTACTTATGCCTCAACAAACAAAGATGTAATATCTTTCTCAATGAACTTCTTTTAATACAAAAAATGATGTTTTACAACCCGAGTTCCCCAACCTTCCACTGAGTGTTGTCCATTATATCTTAGCACTGGTATAAAAAGTACATCAATTTAGACTTCAGATTGTGTCAACCTGAAGAGTTTTTTCAGTGACTCTTTCACATCCTTATTCCTCAGACTGTAGATCATGGAGTTCATACCTAATATATGATACTTAACTACTTGCTGGGGAAAAGTATTTAAATATTAATTGACGAACAAATGTGTTCATATTATTGCCTGAATTTTATATGTAATTAAGAGCTGAAAAAAACATCACTTAGTGGCCCATTGTTAAGAGTTCTGTCTCTACTAGGGCTCAGTAGAAGGCCAAACACTTTTTCTTAAATGGAGATAGTTATCTGCAGAGGATGGAAAGGCTTTACTCCAAAATCCTAAGGGCCTGTGTTGTGATTCTCTAATAGGAGCCCATCAAAGACTCCAGACAGCATCTCTATTTGCCACTGAGACTTTAGCACCATTGGATCTGCTGGATCATACGGTTCAAGTGGCAGAACAACTGGCACAGAACCCTGGACCTGTCATAGAGCCTCCTATTATTCCAGATTTTCTCCTCTAACAGATTTTCTGGTCACTCAGTGTTCTAGTTTGCTAATATTGCTGGAATGCAAAACACCAGAAGTGGATTGGCTTTTACAAAAGGGGGTTTATTTGGTTACACAGTTACAGTCTTGAAGCCATAAAGTGTCCAAGGTAACACATCAGCAATCAGGTATCTTCACTGGAGTATGGCCAATGTTGTCCAGAAAACCTCTGTTAGCTGGGAAGGCATATGGCTGGCATCTGCTCCAACTTCTGGTTTCAAAATAGCTTTCTCCCAGGATGTTCCTCTCTAGGCTGCAGCTCCTCTTCAGAATGTCACTCTCAGTTGCTCTTGGGGCATTTGTCCTCTCTTAGCTTCTCTGGAGCAAGAGTCTGCTTTCGATGGCCATCTTCTAACTGTCTCTCATCTGTAGCTTCTGTGCATTCTTCAAAGTGTCCCTCTGGGGTGTAGCTCCTCTTCAAGATGTCACTCTCATCTGCAGCTGCACTGAATTCCTTCTGTTTGTCAGCCCATTTATATGGCTCCACTGATCAAGGCCCACCCTGAATGGATGGGGCCACACCTCCATGGGAATATCTCATCAGAGTTATCACCCACAGTTGGGTGGGGCACATTCCATGGAAACACTCAAAGAATTCCAATCTAATCAACACTGATAGGTCCACCAACACAAGATTATATCAAAGATAATGGTGTTTGGGGGGACATAGTACATTCAAACCGGCACACTCAGTAAATGGGCCAGAACAGTTCACCAAAATGAGGACTATGTTGTCTTCAAAATTCAAAGAAGCCAACTAGGGGTTATGCCTCTTTTTTGGTCATTGGATGGGCCAGATGCAACAGCTTATCCTTCACCTTAGAAGGGATATCTCAACATGCCCCTTATCACTGAACACCTAGAAATTTCACAAGGGATGGCAAAGGTGGTAGATCAGTTTTGACCAGGAAAATAATATAACTGTCAAATCATTTATTTCCTGTAAGATTAATGCAAACCCCAACAACAAACTCCAGATTTAAAGTTCAGCTATAATTTCAAACACATATTAAACAAATAGCACCTTCTACACATGCATGCACACACACACTCACACACACACATTTTTATGGAATCAGTACATCATAATCTATTTGGATGAAAAGAGCAGTTTTTTTATTCTATTCTACAGATGGAGAGTCATGCAGACATAGATTAAGAGTGTGTGTTTATATGTGGAAGTCATTGAAAAATCACACTCACCTAAGCTCCATTGTAAAAGACATCTAGCAGGAGAAGTTATACTCTGTGGGGAGGAGGGCTCCACCCCATTATTCTTCCTCAACCTCTAATGTGGACTAGAGCTCAGTAGAAGGCCAAACACTTTTTCTTAAATGGAGATAGTTATCTGCAACTAATGTGGACTTAGTTGCAACCTTGCCATGTATCTCCTGGGTTGGTGTAATTCATGTGGCACTTTGGTGACACTTTTTCTTAAACAGAGACAGTTATCTGCAGAGGATGGAAATGCTTTACTCCAAAATCCTAAGGGCCTGTGTTGTGATTCTCTAATAGGAGCTTATCAAAGGCTCCAGGCAGCATCTCTATTTGCCACTGACACTTAAGCACCATTGATTCTAGTGGCATAGAATTCTCTGAGTTATCACACAAACAAGCAGAGATAAGGCTTCCCCCATTGCTGGCAACATTCCCATCTCCTGCTTTTACCCCTAAGGGAAAAAGATTCTCAGTGTTCCATCATTCTATAAAACTATTCATTGAGCCAGTGATCAATTACCTGACCTCCATCAGCCCCTGTTCTGACTGGTAGACCAGAGTGATGTTCCACGTCTCCTGGAATTAATGTAATGTCTGAGCCAGTGTCTAATAATCCCCAATATATCTGATTATTTCCTTTTCCCCAATGCACAGTTACCCTGGTAAAAGTGTGTAGGTCTCTTTGGGGAATGCTGACAGGAAGGTTATCAGTGTAAATTTTTGGCAGTGTAACAGGGTCCTTCCTCAAGGGGAACTGGCCCTCCCCTCATTCAAGGTGCTATGGGTCTATAAACTATTTCAAGTCTGGGAATTGATTAAGGGTCTGTGACTCCTTTTTTTTGTAATTCAAATTAGACATTTGTTCACTTGGCCTAGAACTCTTCTGCTTAAAGAGCACAAATAAGAATTAAGTAGTCTGCCCATCTATTTAACTTTATATACACCATGTCTAGTAGTTAATACCACAGGTCTCTTCAAATTGGATTATTCTCACTATTGCTTTGAGTCTGCTGTCTATTATGATAGCCATGTCCTCCTTGTCTTTGGTGATTACCTGCTGCCACGTGACTCTGTCAACTGTGGTATCTGATCATCCCCGTTGTGTTTAAGGATTCCAGCTCAGTGATAACATTTGCTACAGTAATATCTGACCTACAGAGAAAGGTGGCTACAGAGCTCTTCAGGGATTATGGAGCTAGTCTCACATATTTATTCCTCACTGTCCTGGTAAAAGGTTTGTACTGTGGACACTACTGGGGTGTCTGAGCAGGTCTTCCATGATAAATCCACTCTAATATTCCAATCTCTGTAAGCTTTTGTATCTCCTCACTTATATTCAAACTTCCAGGATCCAGGGGCCCTTATCCTCATGACATGTCCTGAATCTAACCACTTCTCCCCACCTCCACTACTACCACCTGAGTGTAAGCAATAATTTTGTCAAGCACATTGCAATTATCTCATACATGTCTACACCCCTTACCCCCTACTGTCTATAGCATACAGTCCTTTAATAAAAACTGTCATGTCATGTCACTCCTGTACCTGATATGTGCTCACATTTTACTCTAAAATCAAATTCCATGCAGTGCACCCAGGTAAGTTGATAAGCTTCTCCCCCATTAATAAGTATTTTCATCTCCTGATATTTGCCCCAATATTCACTCTGTTCCAACCTTGCTGGCTTTCTCTCTGTTCTCAAAAATTCCACACATGCCCCAACAGCAGAAAATTTGTATTATCTCTTTCCTCCGGAACATTCTACTCCCAAATAGTTGCATGGCTTACCCATCTGTCCATTAAGTCCATTTCAAATGTCATTTTCTAACTAAGTCCCATCCTAAACACTGTTTAAAATTCCATGCCAACTTCCATGGCACAATCCTCAGAGTCTATGTTCTGCATACCTATTATATTCTTCCAACTACTGCTTATAAACTTTATTACCTTTTTCTCACACCAGAATGTAACATCAAAAAGAGCAGAACATTTTTCTCTCTTTTTTTTTTTTTTTTTTTTTTTTTCACTGTTGTGCCTGCATTGCATTGAGCAGTTCCTATTAACTGGCATTCTATAAATTTTTATTGGAAGAATAAATGGGTAGCTATGTTTATATTCCAGAAAAATGCTACCTTCAAGTTGACTTTCTCAGCTCCATGTACCATAAGATTAATTAGAAAGAAGAGTTAAAAAAAAGAGGTTACTCATTCCCAAGCAACATCAAATCCAGCCTGAATTTGAAATAATTCAATTTGTGTGTGAATGTGAAATAAAAGGCACAGAAAATATCAGACATGAATACTTTCTCAAAATGTGTCTTCCCCTGTAGTAACCCTCTTCCCTGCTTCCTTCATTGGGAGCACTAAAAACTCCACACAAGTTTTGTGTTCCTCTTGCACATAAAATTCATATCAGCACATAAAATGTCATCCCATGATGGCCTGGGGAGCACCATTGCATGTCAAAAAGCATGCCACATTTTTGGTTCCCTTGATTTCTCTGCCATGGGAGTGAATATATGATAGCCCCAGTGCAACTACCAGCCTGTATGGTGCCCTATTTTAGAAGGGAGCATATAAGTATGTGAGGGTGAGAGTGTGTGATGTGCATGTTCTTGTGAGTTTCTGGGTGTGTGTGTGTGTGTGTGTGTGTGGCACAGCAGTGATCCTTTGAGAGCCAGGCCAGACTCTGAAGCCCCATTCCTAAAGTTATCTGAGGGCATAGAGAGGCCAAAATGCCTTGCTGCTCCTCATCCCAAGTCCTTACCCTTGGTCAGAAAGGCATTTTCCTGGAAATGTCACTCCTTTCCCCCTCCTCTGATGTTTTGGATTGCCTTTTCTGGATGTGATATATGTACTTTTTCCACAGACATTTGAGACTCCTTCTATGCAATGACTCAGAAAAATTTACCTGTCTCCAAAGACTCAATTATAATTCATTAGTAGTCTGGGGTGATACGTTAGTTAAGATATGATGAATAAGGAAAGTTTTAATAAAAATTGACTCTATGTATTAATTAGAACACAAATATTAAATGCTTTTGATCATAGAAATTTTTGAATTTTTTAAGTAGATTTTATAGAATATATTATATATTTCATAATTTTGTTCCTTGTCTTATCCCTCAGCAAACTCCCATCTGTCCTTGGAAATCAATAACAGCAACATTTTATGTTGGCACAACCTAATGTTTTATATTTTAAAATGATACTACAGCTATGAACTATGATTCATTGCAATGCAATATTCTGCATTTTAATTATCAATTGATCATAAATAAAACTGAACAAGCAGGTAACACAACCATTCATGGAATTTAGTTTGTTAAAAATCACCAGGTAGAGAGTCACTCTGAATCATGCCTTAGGTTTAAATTTTTTAAATCTGTCCATCTATCAACCATCTCTTTCTCTCTTTCTCTATCTACCTACCATCTGTTTCTGCCTCTCTCAAACAGGTACTATAGGTTTGACTTAATTTAATTTTCATGGAAAAGTTACATTGCTGGAAACTCAGTGACCCCAGTAAAGATACTGGTTCTCTCAGGTACCTAAGACAATCTGTTATCTTTATTTCATGGAAAGCCAGCAAACAAGAATCAGAAAAGAATTAAAAATAAAACTTGTTTTTAGTTCATTTATAGTAGGTCATTTTCATAAAATTTCCTAAATCATTCTTTCTCCCAACAAGTATTGTAGTACCTGTGAAATCAGAGTTTCTTATTTTACCCTCATGATTTCTCTCCTATGAATGATGTGATTCAAATGAAATCATTAAAAGCATGTAATCCTAACAATGATTCCATAACCAGTTGTACTATTGCCATTTTACATAAGATTAAACAATACATATAGGCAATTTATGAACTGACAAGTGGAAGTAAAAATAAATCAGCTTCTCTCTGAAGAATATCAAAATATGAGGAGTTTTATAGACTATGTTCCAAGGAAACAGGCAACAGTTTTTCCAAAAGACAGAGCCTATTTATGTTACAATATGTTTAAAACTCACAAAAAATAAACATTAGAAAACAGTTTAAAAACACAAAAGCAAACTGATGTTTCCACATTATCTAATAATTTCTTATTTATTTGTTTCTGAGAGTTCCAGACGATTGCCATGGCATGGAAATAATTTGTAAGGAAAAATTATACCTTTGTTTACCAAGTAGTTTCATTTATGTTACCTTGGATCTATCCAATATTTTCTTCAGGACATCTTTCACATCTTTATTTCTTAAACTATAGATCAAAGGGTTCAACACTGGAATCACTACAGTATAGAACACGGACACCACTTTATCCCTTTCCAGGGCATAGCTAGTGCTTGGTCTAGAGTATATGAAGAAAATTGAACCATAATACAAGATAACAACTGTCAGATGAGAGCCACAAGTGGAAAAAGCCTTTAGACAGCCTTGGGTACAGTGGATGTTCAAAATGGCAGCAATGATGAAGAGATAAGAGGCAAGAATAAGTACAGTGAGAGTGATGATGTTGGAGGCAAGTATGAAATAGACCACAGTCTGGTAGCTCTCCTGCACATCACATGCCAGCTTCACTAGAGGGGGCAGATCACAGAAGAAATCATCAATGACATTGTTGCCACAGAAGCTCAGGGTAAATGTTTTGCTGGTGATGATAGTTGAGTTAAGAAAGCCACCAAAGTATGAAGCTGCAACCAGATTGGCACATAACCTTGGGGACATTACCTGGGAATAAAGCAAGGGGTTGGCGATGGCCACATAGTGGTCATAAGCCATGGCAGCCAACAAATAACTCTCACCAAAAGCCACCCCAGCACAGAAGAAAAACTGAGCCAAGCAGTCAGCAAAAGAGATGCTTTTGTCTTCGGAGATACAAGTCATCAGAATTTGGGGGGCATAGACAGAAGAATACCAGATATCCAGGAATGACAGGTTCCCAATGAAGAAATACATGGGTGTGTGGAGTTGAGAATCAGCAAAAATCAGAGAAATCAAGGTGATATTCCACAAGAGACTGAAGATGTAAATTATGAGGAAGACCAAAAAGAGTATTCTCTGTAACTGCAAGTCAGCTGTGAACCCTACAAGAATGAACTCCTTAACTTTGGTGAAATTTCTCTCTTCCATTGACTTTGGATCTCTGAAGTCCCATTCTGGGAAAAGACCAATAAGTATGTCATGATTTAAGATATCAGCAACTGCTCTTTCCATCATTGCCATTTTAAATCATTAAAAATCCCAAGTAGCATACCTACGTGCCCCATTTTGAGATGTGTTCATGCTGAACTGGTTGCTACTCCTTTTTGGATAACTGGGGAACCAGTTCTGTGCTGCTGTCTTAAGATCTCAGTTATGGTGCCCACTATACAGTGTGTATCAACCTAAATTTTAAATTTAATTTGTCTAATGTCAAGGGTAGTGTGAGTTGTTTACCTTCTCTTCTGCTTGCACATAGGGTGATTTGGGACCATCTAAATAATATAAAAAAGAGAATCTGATAGGGTGCTCTGATATCTCTTCTCTTTGTCTTCCTCCAGAGATTTATATGGAGAATCTAAATTTATTCTACTAATTGAATTTTGGAATAATATGGAAAGTCACTAGACTTTAATTTCCATGAAGGCAATAACTATATTTAATTCAACTTTTTTCCCCATGACCAAACACAAAGGTTAGAGTATAATAGAAAAGTTGGTATTGTTGAATAAAAACACTAGATTTCCTTAGCTATATCATAGCTCATATTAATGTATGAACCTCAAATACACCCTGAGAAAAAATAGGAAAGTATTAATTGATGGATATTTGTGTTCATGTTACTGGTTGAATATGTAAAAAAATTAAAAGATAAAGAACAGTGGCTCAACGAATGGTTGATCTTAGAGGTGGAGCACTTTCAGTTAAAAACAGGGAACTGCAATGTTGCCAGCAATGGGGGAAGTGCTCTCTCTGCTCATCTGTGTGACAAGCCAGAGAATCCCTACAAATACTGAGCAAATCATAGAAGAGCAAAATTGTGATCATCAGGTTCTTCATTCACAGAGCACCTAAAATACGCTGTAGGAACATGCTTTAAAATCTCTTAAAGTAGAAAAAAATTATTTTGGCCATTATGCTGGGCAGTGGACTTAAAATTATACTAGAAAATAAAAAGTGTTGTCTTGGAAACACTCCTATTTGATGAGAGACAATTTCTTCCAAATAGAATGGTAAGAATTTCTTTTGTGTGATTTTTAAAACAAAGTTTTATATCACATTTTTGTTAAAGTAAAAATTCTTCCTAATAACTGAGACAGGATTGGAATAAATGTCATCTTAGTTCTCTTCATATTTTAGCACTATTGAATGCTAATTTCTTTTTACCTAAGCACATTCCTGGAAGCAGCTGATAGCCCAGAATCAGGAGACCTAGGTTTTGATCTCACTCGGCTACTGACACATTTAAAGGAAATTATCCCCTCCAGAACTCTATGGTCTCACTCTTCATTCTTGGTTCAATGGACTTTATCAATTCAAATGAGATCATAAATGTGAGAGGGCACATTGAAAAAATGGAGATTTAAAAGTGGGTGTTGCGTTCTCTATAATTTCATAACTTCTCAGAAAATCCCCAAAATTTCTATTTATACCCATGTATGACTCCCAGACTTTACGGTGTTTCATGCAGAAACTGCCCATTCTTTTTCATTGGCCTTTTACAAATCCTGGTTAATTGTTGAGCTCATTTTAAAAGGCCAAATTAGTAATGAAAACTGTAAGAGACAATTCTTTCCTAACATATATAGTTTTCTGCTATAGTTGTTAACATATAAAATAAGTATGTACAAATATATACATATATGAATATGTATATCAAGACTTTTATACACTTAAAATGGCTTTAAGGTGGCTATTGTGAAGACAAAAAATACAAGTAAATAGCATGAATTTAAAAAAAAAAAAAAGAAAAAAAAAGAATATGTGGATAGGAATAGACATAAAGCAAAACAGAGATAAAAGCTATCCCACACCAAGAAGGTCAATTTACAACTGTGGGTCAACCCCAAACAATTTGAAACTTCCTGCAGTTCAGTATATATAATTATGGGTGTCCATTAGACAATCAAACACAAAGTCAGGCAACATATTGCCTTTATTGATACTAAATTTAAGAATTATTCTCCAGAGATTCCTTATACAGAGAAAGAGTGAAATATAATCCATTATTATTTAGTTTAATAAAACTATTATTTAATAGTTTTTTAAATATATATTCTTATCTGTTGGGACACAAGGGGAGTTTTCTTGAGCTACAATTACTTTCCATTAGTTCATAAATTTAAAGGTGCTCACATGCCTTGTTGGATTCAAGGGAAGCTGGAAAGCTCTTTCCACAAAAAGCCTCTCTCCTTCCCATCTATCAAACATCTTTCTTCACCAGAAGGCTTGCAAAGAAGTAGCTGCTTCTTGAAGTCACACAGAAAGAAATTGATCTCAATGTGATTTCTCAGCCCTTTCAAGCATTAATGCACTTGTTGTTTATGACATTCCCTGTGGTATTTTATTCAGAATCTCTTTGAATTATATATTTATCATAGCTATTTAATATTATCCTAAGTAGCATATAATTTCATTCACTCTTTTAGGGAGCTCCAGTCCCTTGCATGGCCTGATTTTAAAAAGAAATATTTTAATGTTTGAAAGTCTGACTTCAATCAAGTTTTCTCCACATAAACCTTCTACTCACCCAAAGCATCCTCTTTCCATTGTTAACCATCCTGAGAAAACATATAAGTGTGAGCATCCTTTTGGGATATGCTGCTAATGTGTTCTTGTGTCTGGTGACCAATTATAGGGCTCACTTATCATTCTTGAATGAAGTAGGGAGAGATCATTAATTACAAATATAATTGGTCAAATTAACCTAAAAATTGTTTAATTTGTGAGTGTCATTTTGCATTTATAAAAGACAAACTGGCAGAAAACAATAACAGGATAGTGCACATATAGCAGATGCTCAAGAATTATTTGTAGGTCATCATGATTATGTTAATAATAATGAAAAAGCAAAGACTATAGTACTTTTGTCCTGAAATATGTTGCCTGCCACTTAAAAAAATTGTTCCAATTTACAAACAATGAAATTAAGAGACAGTGAATTTAATGCTTACCAGAAAGTCATATGGTTACTGCAAACTCCATCTACACATCAGAGCATAAGTGCATTTATTCATTCAAAACATGCAATATATATGGAGCAACTCTATGTGCCCAGCACTGAGTAGCATGTTGAAGGAGACAAAACAATGAGGCAAAGGAAGGGCTTAGATTAGCTTGGTAAGGGTTGAGATGCAAGATCAGGACAAATCTGTCTAAGAAAGAATCCCAGGTCTACAATTCATAGTTTTTGACAAAGAGAAATATATTCAAACTCACTCATCCCTCAGCTTTCAGTATCAACTAAAAAAAGGACAAGCAAAATAAAAAAATGCAAAGAAAATTGAGAAAAAGAGTAAGTTTATCCTTATGGAGCTTAAAGCCTCATGAGGGAGATAATCAAATAATTATATATATATATATATATATATATATATATATATAGTTATACATTATGACAAGTGCTGCAAAGAACATTATAAGATGTCATGAGATTGTATTAGAAGGGCTGACATAGTCAAGGACCCTAAGGAAGATTTATCTCAGGTAATATTTAACCTGAGGATTGAGTGATGATAATAGGAGCTCACTAAGAAGAGAAAGTGAAGAGGGTGGGGTAGCAGGCTGCAGGGAAGATAGAACATTTTTGCAGAGGCTACAAGTGCCAAGCTTCAATGTGAGAAAGGGCATTGTGTAATTAAAGAAGCAGCAAAGAAATTATACATGGTAGAAGAATACATTAAAAAAATCTATGGAATTGCAGTAAACAGTGAACCCTAAGTTAAACCAGGCAATATGGTTAATATTAAAGTTATAAATATATGTTTTCATCAGTTGTGACAAAGGTATCATACCAATGCAATGTGTTTATCATAGGGTGGTGTATGAAAATTCAGGAATCCTCTATTTTATGCATGATTTTTCTGTAAGCCTACAACTTCTCTAACAAAAAAAGTCTTTATTACCTTGAGAGGTAAATAAAGCAGCACTAAATTAGGCAGTGGAGTGGGCAGGGTCAGATAAACTATGGACTGACTAGCCCCTATTAAAGATTTTGGAGAATGTCTCCAATGGGGGAACAATGAAGAGTTTTAATCACTTGCATGGTGTGGTCAAACAAAATATAAAGCAAAAAACTCCTCTCAGTGTACAAAATAGAAGTCTGAAGGCAGAGAGGGCCAAGAATGATGACTTACAGACACGCAAAATGAGAGCTGATGGCACTCGGACTAGGTGGAGAATAAATGGTTGGTGAGAGATAGAGCTGAGAGATATTTGAGAAATACCATTTACAGGAGCTAGTGATGACAATTTTGAACATCCAGATACCCCTGAGATTTCTGTGTCTTTTAAAGTGGTCCCTTCTCCCCTATCATCGGGAAATAGTTTTACCCAGAAAAAAAAATGAACAAAATGTTCCATGTTGCCATCAAGGACAGTTGACTTGCAAGAGATGCCAGTGTCTTCTCACTCCTAACCCTCAACACACTGCTTTGTTTGAAGTCCAAAGGAGAGTTATATCCAAATATAACCCTGATGTGGATTAGAATCACTGCTCTGGAAGGACATTGTAAGTACACCAGAGGTGAGTTGGGATATTGCTAATTGTCATTAGCAGGGTCTGGTAGCATGCCTGGGAATGGATTCTAAGGGTGTTGAACAAATGTTGATGTACTATGAAGTAACATCAACAGAGACTTATAAGCAATATAATTGAGATGCAAGACCATTTTTTTATAAATGTATTTAGTTTAACCTTTTCATAATTAGAAATGAAATAAAAGTGATAATAACAACTGAAAACAGTTTGCCCACAGAATCAAAGACCTGAAAGAACTTCTTTCCATCATATTAAATGATACTCAATTTTTCAATGCACAATATTTTTTTAATTCCCTTGCTAGTCATTTCCCAAGATAGGATATCCTGAGGAGCTGCAAGAATCTACAACCATCAGAAATCATAATTTTGCATAAATGTTTCTGCCAGTTCATAGTTCATACAAAACATATTTTGATTTATTACTAGCATTTAATATTATCTGGAAATGTTTTTGTGTTTTTTTGTTTATTTGATTATTATGTATCTCTCCATTTTATACTAAAATCCATGAGATTAAGAGCCAATCTTGTGATTTTCACGGCTGCATCCAAGGAACTGTAACAGCCCTGGGTTCAAGAAAAATTGTCTGCGAATATGAACTGACCCCCCAGCATCATTATGACATTCCTGTTATTAAAAACATCTTGAATAAAAGAACACACTGAGGCCAAGATAAACCCCTTCACCCTCCCAAATCAGGCAGGATGTCTGCTCAGATTTCCCTCTCTCTAATACAGATAGTCTTGGTGACATCACATAATCCTGGCTGCCATCAATTGATAAAAATTGAAGGAATTAGTAATTCTTATATTCCATTTGTAGGTAATGACTCTTAGCTGTAGAAAGCTAAACAATAACAATGGGACTGACTATATCCTAGTGGACTTCACAACAGATCCTCTCTTGCAGATGATCTAATTTGTTGTGGTCCTTTGGTGTGTTCCTGAGGACCTACAGGAGAATCCTCTCTCATAGTGTGGATATGTAATGACTCCAAGTTCCACACATCCATGAATTTTTCCACTGAGACTCTGTCTATCCTAGACCTCTGGTATTCCTCTGTCTACATCCCAAGACCCTAGTGACCTTCATCTCTGAAGACAAGAGCATCTCCTTTGCTGACAGCATAGCTCTGTTCTTCTTCTATGCTGGGCTGGTGTATATTGAGTGTTATCTTTTGGCTGCCATACTTTATGAAATTTATGTTGCCATTGTCAACCTGCTGCTATATTCTCAAGCCTTGTCAAGGCAATTGTGCATCTGTATAAGTTATACATTCCTTTACTGGAGGCTTCATTAACTCAATAACAGACCAGCAACACATTCACATTAGATTTTTGTGGTGATAATGTTATTGATGACTTTTTCTGTGATGTTCCTCCCCTGGTGAAGTCAGCATGTGATGTGAAAGAGAGCTACCAGGCTGTGCTCTTCTTTCTCCTGGCCTCCAATGTCATTGCCCCCACTGTGCTCATACTGGCCCCCTACCTCTTCATCATTGCCACCATCTTGAGGATCCACTCTACACAGGGCCGCCTCAAAGCCTTCTCCACCTGCTCCTCCCACTTGATTTCTGTCACGTTGAACTATGGCCCTATTCTCTACATCTTCTCTCACCCAATTTTCAGCTCTTCCCTTGAAAGAGGAAAGTGGATTTACTCGTCTTATACACTGGTCTTCCCCATGTTGTACCCCATAACCAACAGTTTGAGAAGAAAAGATGTGAGGAGGCTTTGAATAAACACTTCATATTAACATAATTTGAAATATAAATTGAGTTTTCTTATTTTTTTTTCAAATCCATGCTAAGTGATAATGAACAATCTCTTAACATATATAGAATATAATAAATATTTCCTCTTTAGTCATATTCAGATATATATTTCATTGCTGTTATTTGCATTCAGGATGTTGTGTTATCATTACCACCATCCATTACCAAAACATTTCCATTGTTCCAAGTAGGAACCCTGTATATTTCAAGCCTTAACTTTCCATTCTGTATTCCCACCTTGTTCCTGTTAACCTATATTGTAGATTGTGACTATAAATTTGCTTATTCTAATTGTTTAAAATCAGTGAGATCATACAATATTTGTCCTTTTGTGTCTGGCTTATTTTACTCAACATAATGGCTTCGAAGTTCATCCATGTTGTCATATATATCAGGACTTCATTCCTTTTTACTGAATAATATCCCAAATGCATGCATATACCATATTTAATTTATCCATTCATCAGTTGATGGACACTAACATTGTTTCCATATTTTGATAATTGTGAACAATACCACTGTGAACATCAGTGTGCAAATGATTGTTCAATCTCTGCATTCAAGTCTTTGGGATATATATCTAATAGTGGAATTGCCAAGTCATAGGGTAGTTCTCAACTTAGCTTTCTGAGGAACTGCTGAACTGTCTTTCACAGTGGTTGCACCATTTTACATTCCTACCAGCAATGAATAAGTGTCCCTATTTGTCTGCTTTCTCTCCTACCTTGTTATTTATGTATTTTTTAATAACAGTGATTCTAGTGGGTGTGAAATAGTATCTCACTGAGGTATTGATTTGCATTTCCCTGCTGGCTAATGATGATGGGCATCTTTTCATGTGCTTTCTGGTCATTTGTATATCTTTTCTTCAGAGATGTCTGTTCAAGTCTTTGTCAATTTTTAATTGGGTTGTTTGCTTTCTTGTTAAGTTGAAGAATTTATTTTTATATATTGGATAGTAATCTTTAATTGAAAATATGTTTCCAAATATTTTCTCCATTGTGTAGGTTGCTGTTTTACTATCATGATAGTCTTTTGAGTAACAAATGTGTTTGATTTTGATGAGGTCCTATTTATTTATTTATTTATTTGTTTGTTTGTTTATTTATTTATTTTATATGGCTGCCTGTGCTTTGGGCATAAAGTCTAAGAAACCATTGCCTAACACAATGTCATGATGGTGCTTCCTTATTTTTTCTTCTAGGAATGTGATAGTTCTACTTCTTATATTAAGGTTTCTATCAATTTTGAGTTGACTTTTGTATATGGTGTGAGATAGGGGATCCTCCCTCTTTCTTATGCAAATAGAGTTCCAGTTTTCCATCACCATTTAGTGAAAACACTATTCTTTCTCATTACAGTGTTCTTTGCCTTTTGTCAAAATCAGTTGGACATAAATGTGAGGGTTGATTTCTGAGCTCTTAATTCTATTTCATTGGTCTATATGTCTGTTATTGTTCCTGTACCAGGCTGTTTTGATTACTGTGACTTTGTAATTAGTCTGAAAATTGGGAAGTGTGAGTCCTCTAACTTCAATCTTCTTTTTCAAGATAGTTTTAGGTATCCAGGCCTCTTAACTTCCACATAAATTTGGTTATTGTTTTTTGGATTCCAGCAAAAATGTTTTTTGGAATTTTTATTAGGATTGCATTGAATCTATAAATTGCTTCGGGCAGTATTGGCTCTTAACAATATTTAGTCTTCTAGTCAATGAATACAGAATACCCTTTCATTTAATTAGTTCTCCTTTAATTTCTTTTAAAAATATGTTTTATTTTTTTAGTTTTCCATGTTCAAACCCTTTACATACTTGGTTATATTTATTCCTGGATATATGATTCTTTTAGTCACTATTGTGAATGGAATGTTTTCTTGATTTCTTCTTCCAATTGTTCAGTGCTTGTGTATAGAAACAATACTGATATTTGGATTTGGATCTTGTGCCCTGCCACTTTTCTGAATGTGTTTATTAGCTCTAGGAACTTTGTTTTGGATTCTGCAGTATTTTCTGCATGTAGGATCATATCATGTACAAATAGGAAATGTTTTACTTCTTCCTTTCCAATGTGGCTGCTTTGTATTTCTTTTTCTTGCTAATTACTTCAGCAAGGACATTCAGCACAATGTTGAATAATAGTGGTTTCAGTGGGCATTCTTGTCTTGTTCCTGATCTCAGAGGGAAAGATTTTAGTCTTTCCCCATTAAGTAGGATGCTGGCTATGAGATTTTCATCTCTACCCTTTATCATGTTGGGGAGTTTATTTTTTTCCTAGTGTTCCAAGTGTTTTTATCAGGAAAGGGTGTGGTATTTTTTTTTCAAATGCCTTTCTGCAGCAATTGAGATGAACATATATTGTTTTTCCTTCATTATGTTGATGCAATGTATTCCATTAATTGATTTTTTTTTATGTTGTACCATTGCTGTATATTGGGGATAAATCCCACTTGATCATGGTGTATAATTCTTTTATATACTGTTTGATTCAGTTTGCTAATATTTTGTTGAATATTTTTACATCTCTATTCATAAAAGATATTTGCCTGTAGTTTTCTTTTCTTGTGGTACCTTGGCACAGAGAGTTACACCCTACCACCTAGGTTTAACCTCCATGAATTCAATTTCACTACAGCTTCTCATCATCTCTAATGTACTTGTGGTAGCCATGGGAGAGATTTACAAGGATGCTGATGACCCCAACAACAATGCATTTCTTAATGTCTGGGTGAAATTGGTTTCCCTGAATCCTGAAGAGGGACAAGATGTGGTGTGTGATAGCTCTGATGATGGAGTGGCAAAGCAGATTACACATAATACAACTCTCACAGTATCTTAATCATCCTGCACTTTGGACCACCTAGATGTGGTCAGAAAAAAGCTTTTAGCTAGGGCAGTCCCTTATTGCCTCAGATGATGAGAAAGAACTACATTTTATGGCAAGAAAGGTCATGGAGAGTTGAGTTTTAAAGTTCTCAGACTTGTCTTTCTCTTCCTAAATGTCCCCATCCTAGATCTCCTGATTTCACTCCTTTCTAGTTTGTACTCCTATATTTTTATTACCAATGTCAACTACTTATTTGGACTGCAATTCTGCAATGTTAATAATCAGGCATATTAACAATATAACCTTAACAATATCTTCTCTAGAATCATAAGAGATGAAAGATTCCTTCTAAGATATGATTAGGCTACTGTCTGTCTGCTTGGGTTTAAGTGAATATATAGTGGTTTCAATATCAGCTGACTCAATGACCCTTGCAGATTTATAATTTAAATTTTCATGCCTCTTTGCTATGGGCATTTGACTTCTCAATACCTTGTTTATCACCTGTACTTCATAGCAGGAAACCATTATGTCCCTGGATGCCATAGGTTACCAGAGTCCCATTTCCACTCAGCAAGGGGCTCATCTGTCTGTTCATCAAATATGTGAACATTTCTGATCCATTTGAACATCTGTCACCTGGTGCTATGACTAGGATCAGTGTTAGTTATCAACAGAACAATTAACTGATGTTTCACATAAATTGTGTAATTTTAAGAGGGTTTAAGGAGGCAATGTTTACACATGAGTGCATATTTTATTGGGGAATCCCATGGAATAGTGTAATAATCCCAAGGCTAATCACTTCTGAGGAGAGTTACAAAACCTAGCACTGAAGAAGAAGAGTGAATGGTTAAGAGCACAAAGGGGGAGTTTTTGGTAAAGGGCTCTCTAACAGGCTCTATGGTCTTGTCCAAGGAGACCACAAGCTTTTGGCAACATTGAAGGGATGTAACAGGGGATAAATAACCTGACCTCTCTTTTGTCACTGCCACTGATAACCATTGGCTAAACCCATTTGGAAGACCTTGAACAAATTATCCCATTGAAAAATGTGATACATACATCCTAGCCCCCTAGAACAAAGGTGAAGCTAGAAAGGATGGACAATGGAATTAAAGGGGCAAATGAAAGATATTAATCACAAGATATACAATCAGAAATAATGTGCAAGTAATAATAATAGAGTTAGAAATGTAGTACATACCTTATAGGTTTAGTTCACACAAATCTTTAGTTTAATTTGTTAACAACCCAAAATGGAATAAGAACAAATAAAATGACTGATTGCAATTTCCCAGAGGATCACAAACTCCAAAATGTTTATTCCAGCTTGTTAAAGAAGAACCAAATTTTCAATGCCTAATTATTATATCATCTTGTTAGTAATTCCCCAACCTCAGAAATCCTGAGGGACTATAGGAATCTCCAACACTTGGGATCCAGAAACTGATATAAAAGATTCTGTGACCACCAGATTTCATTATTCAGGATGATGGTGTTACTCAAAATTTTAGGTAAGTTATCTACTTCAGATGGTAGAAATAGAAGGAAAATTCTATTACATGCTGACAACTTTATATTAGACATTTACATGCTAAATTTTTCTAAGTGCAAAAAAGGTCCTCTTGTCAAATATCTTCATCATCATACTAGAGTAGTTTCTCAGACAACTGAGAGGACAAAAAGGGATATATTGTTTTTCATGTTTGTGTAAAAAAGGAAAATTAATAATTTGGAAGAAAAAGGGAGAAAAATTAAACAACAAAACAAGCATCAAGAGCCACTTAAAGAAATCCAGCCTTATGAATATATCAAGAAGAAAAAAGAGAGCAAATGAAGTAGCAGAGTCTAAGAGGCAAAAGACATCAAGAAATGCTTAAAATTTCCACTTTGATATTTTTTGAGAAAGCAGGAAGACACCTGATTAAGACATAAAGATAAAAGAATTGGATTGGATAGTCTCATCTGCTTTACATACATTGTCAGTTTACTGTAGTCTTCTGGTTACAGTTAACAAATAACTCTGATATCCCAACCCTTCTCTCAACTAATGTGCATAGGTGTATTTCAGGTGAAGAACCAAAGAAATGTGTGTCCTATTTTAACTTTTTTGTCCTAAGTTACTTATGAGAGGTATTCTCCCTGCTGAACAGAATTATATTTCTTTCCTAAGAGACTCAAAAGGACCTGAAACCCAATCAAAGTTAATTATCCTTTCTAAAGTAGTGGAGCCCAGAGCAGAGAACTTAAGGTCAGAGGGAATGAAAGGGAAGGAGCAGAACCCTGGGCTCCATAATGGACAATGTGGTGATTGAAAAGACTCTGAGTGAAGGACATTGGTGATGGGGTAGAGAGTAGAGGGACTGGAATGGAGAAGAGAATACATAGCAAGGGGACAGAGGAGCAGTATTGGGCACAAAGTTAGCTCATTGCACTGTTTTGTATGAAAAAGCAGCACCACTGCCTTACTACTGTGTAACAACATTAACTACATATGATAGATAAGCTTAAATGTCACAAAAGGAACCAAACACATTATATACAATATTTCCTTTAAATTTTACTACACTAATATAAGGAAATTATTACTACCCCTATAAATAGATGAAAAAACTGAGACTTAGGGAAATTTTTAAGTTTTCTAGGGTCACAGAGATAGAAAATTTTAGCAACAGATTTCAAGCTATTTGTTTAAGCTCTTATCTTTATAAATCTATACATTGTTAGCTCCTTGTTACATTTGTTATCTCCTTGACTTTTCACAGCATTGCAATAATAATCATATATATATATAATGATACAGTGGTAATTATTTTTGAATTTCACAGACATGATCTACAGACAAACTGCATCAGAAGCACTTGGGTTGCTTGAAGGAAAGCAATTTCCTGGTTGTCACACACAACATGCTGATTTAGAATCTATGAATTGGGACCAAGGAGATTCTAATGTGCCCTGATTTTAAGGACCACTTTCAGATTGAGTATTTACCATTGTCCAGGCACAAATAGCCAGAGATTACTTGTGCCAGGAAAGGCACTTGGGCTACCAAACAATTCTGGAGATTTTAGGATAACATGACATCATTAGAGTCCTCCCAGAAAGGATAATGAGGGCTTTCTCCTCTCAGAATCAGAGCAATTCATCTATTCATTCATTAATTTCTTCAGCAAATATTTATTTTGCCATATTCTACACCAGGTACTTTTCTAGGCATGGGGGATACAGTGATGAATGAAAAAGACACAATATCTTGCCCACTGAAGTTTATATCTCATTGGGTTTATATCCTAAAGTAATGAGCTTGCTAGGACTAGTTTATATCCAAGTATGTCTTCTTGACTGCAGTGACCAAAAGGACACATGAAAAGGTGGCTGGAGCACGATGTCATAGCAGGTAATGTGATCTCTCAGGGATTTACTCCATTTGTTTGCTGTTCCTTCATCTAATTCCTAGGAAAATTCTAGGAAGTGTTTGTTACAAAGGAACATGAAAAGCTCTGGAGAAGACATCCTAAACGAAGTGATAAAATCTCTGAAGGCACAGTTTTTTAAAAAACAGTTTTATTCACACACCATATAATCCGTCCTAGGTGTCCAATCAATAGCTCCTGGTACAATCACATAGTTGTGCATTCACCACCGCAATCTATGTGAGAACTTCTTCTGAATAGAAATTTCTTCTGAATAGAAAGAAAGAACATTCCATACCCTTCCTTTATATCTTCCTACTATTGACATTTTGCTTTGGTATGGTGCTTTTTTTTACAATTAATGAAAGAATATTACATTATTACAGTTAACTATAGACCTTAGTTTGCATTAATTGTATTTTTCCCATATACCACCCCATTATTAACACCTTGTATTCATGACATACATTTGTTCTAATTCATGAAAAACTTTCTTATATTTATACAATTAAGCACTGCCAACATCCACTCTAGGTTTTGCTAAGTTATACAGTCCCGGTTTTTACCCTCCAGCTTTCCTTCTGGTGACATACATGACCCTAATCTTCCTCTTTCAGCCACACTTACATGCAGCTTTCTTAATTGCACTAATAATATTTTGTTAACATCACACTGTATGGTGCTTTTTCTGAAACTTTACAATCAACCTTATTAAACATTCTGTACTCCTTAAGCATCAATTGCCCAATCTCTGACCTCCCCTGATAACTAATGCTCTCAAAATTAACTCTCAGAGTTTACTTATTATAGTTAGTTCACATCCCTCCTTTTGTGTTTGGCTTATTTCACTCAACATAATGTCCTCAAGGTTCATTCATGTCATTGTATACATCACTTCATTCCTCCCTATATGCCACAATATTCCTATATTCTTATATTCTTATATCCCATAATTTTCTGTCATATGGCTTACACCACAGCTTGCCTCTCAAGGCACATTTTTGAAATAAGTGTTGTGATATTTGATCATCACAGTGATTCAGGGTTATACTGGACATTGACTATATAGAACACAAAGATAATAGTTGTCCTACATGTTTGGGATAGACAGCCCCATTCAAAGAAAATTCCCCAAACCCAATCTCCAAAACCTTGTGAAAAAGTCTTATATAATTATGAATTTGAAATCTATCCACTTCACAAATAAACAGAAAGTATATTTTGAAGTATTTTAATGTATACCCATTTTTTCTAGGAATGCAACTAATATGAAAATTAATGGTAGATTTTACTTGTTTGAAATTTTACCCAGAAATTCTAAGTATTGTAGAAAAAAAATTACATATGCACAAAGTATATTTTTGGAAGGCTTTCATGTATACTATCTTTTGTAGGTTTTATTTGGAACTTAATGAAAAATTGTTTAGGTATCAAGAAAATCTTATTACCAATGTAAATGTCCTTCCTGATATCTGAGTTATGAATATATTCATGTTGATTCTACATATATGTATCTGTCTATTTCACTAAAATTTCTAGCATTTAGAGAATGCTATTTTATTGGAATTCTGTTTTATATTTATCATACGATTGTACTATGAATGGATTTCCTTTTATATCACCTTTTTTTTACAGATAGTATACTCACATAGCTGTATGTATGTTTATATTTCTTGATATTGGTAGGTAGTTTACATAATTGAAAATTTTGTTTGAGAAGTATAAATAGTCAATAAAAAGGTCTGTGATATAAAGGGTATATTTGAATGTGATAGGTCTGAAAATTGTTGCTACAAAGAATAGTAAATTGGGATATGTGATTTTTGTTACATACATGGGAGTTATGTACATGACTAATAAGACAAACTGTAGAATAATGTTATATTCCAGGTGATTACACCTCAAAAGGCTCACATTCAGGTACTTAAGATAATGGGATAGATTCATTCATTTGTCTCTGCTCTGCAATTTCACCCTGGTTTTCAATCTGGTTCTCTACTCTGGGATTTACAGTGACTGTGCCAAAACCACTCTAGAAAAGCAGATAGGAGAATCTCCAATGTTGTTGCAGAAGGGGAAAATGTCAACACCTGATGAACCACAGGAGCATCCCTAAGTCTTAGGAGATCTTTATAAATTATACATTCCAAGCAGAGGAATTGAGGAAGGCTTGTTTTCCTGTGTCTAAATTTAATTTATTGTTCCAATTTGTTTACTCCAAGAAACCAGATATTTTTCTTAAAGAATTTAACATTGTCTGAAAATCTTCCCATATTTGTTTAGTTCTTAACAAGCATCTATCCCTTCTAGAATAAAAGCTCCATAAGAGTAGGGGCCCATGATGTTATCCTCACTGCTATATCCCAAGGCCTAGAACAGCACATGGAGCTCAAGGAAACTTTTCTGAAAATATGAGTAGACCCCAGCAGCACTGTGGTATTCTTGTTTTAAAATAATTTTACAGAAAGGAATATATTGAAGTTCAAAGAGCTCCCTTCACCAGTCCAAGACTGGAAAGATTCCTGCTCAAATTTTCCTACTTCGAAGACCTGTAGTCTTGACCATAACTCATGGTTCTGCTCACAGGAAGCTTTCATTTGATACCTAGTGAAGAAATTAACTCTCATCTACTCCCTTTGTAGGTGAGGTCTCCTTTAGCCATGGAGAGAGACAATCACACTGTGAATGAGTTCATCCTGCTGGGCTTCACCACAGACCCCCTGCTGCAGTTGCAGTTGATATTATTTGGGGTGTTCCTATGTGTGAACTCAGTGGCCATACTGGGAAATACCACTCTCATTGTACTGATCTGTAATGACTCCCAGCTCCACAACCCCATGTGTTTTTTCATTGGGAATCTTTCTTTCCTGGATCTCTGGTATTCTTCTGTCTATACCCCAAAGATCCTAGTGACTTGCATCTCCTATGCTGGCTGTGTAGCTCAGTTCTTCTTCTCTGCTGGACTGGCCTACACTGAGTGTTACTTGTTGGCTGCAATGGCTTATGACCGCTTTGTTGCCATTTCCAACCCGCTACTTTATGCTCAAGCCATGTTGAGCAAATGTTGCATTTCTTTAGTTATATATTCCTATACTGACAAGCAATACATTCACATTAGATTTTTGTGGTGACCATGACATTGATGACTTTTTCTGTGATGTCCCTCCCCTGGTGAAGTTGGCATGTGATGTGAAAGAGAGCTACCAGGCTGTGCTCTTCTTCCTCCTGGCCTCCAATGTCATTGCCCCCACTGTGCTCGTACTGGCCTCCTACCTCTTCATCATTGCCACCATCTTGAGGATCCACTCCACACAGGGCCGCCTCAAAGCCTTCTCCACCTGCTCCTCCCACTTGATTTCTGTCACCTTCTACTACGGCTCTATTCGCTACATCTACTCTCACCCAAGTTCTAGCTATTCCCTTGAGAGGGACAAATTGGCTTCTGCATTTTACACTGTGGTCTTCCCCATGTTGAACCCCATGATCTACAGTCTGAGGAATAAGGATGTGAAAGAGGCTCTGAAAAAACTCTTCAGGTTAAAACTGTCTGATGTCTAAATTGCCATAAAACTTTTAATCAATAGTAAGAGATAATGAACAACACTCTGTAGTATGTTGGAGAATATAAGTTAAAAAAAATGACTTTTTGTCTATTAAAGGAATTTCACTGGAACAATTTTACTTCTTTGATTTAGTGCCTATATTTTGTTTTAGGAATCTGACTCTAATATATACTGTAGAAAATGGGTCAAGTTTAATATAACCATATATTTCTAAAAAACAGTATCTTGATTTAATACATAATAGTATGTAATACATCTAGGATCTTAAAGAATTAAATTTGATATAACTATCTCCTCTAAAATTAGTCAAGTCTTCTTCCACCTATGGGTTGGATAATAAGTAAACGTGAAGAAAAATTAATAGATTGTTGCCATGTGGGGTACGTACCCCATATCCTTCCACTCAAGCACTCAGACCTTGAAAGAATAGAATAAAGAATCTTGATGGAAGAATAAAGAATCTTAAGAATTTTGTGATTAAAAATGAGAGGGCAGTGAGAAAATAGGAAATAAATGCAGTCTTATAGGAAAGATCAGAAATGTCAGAGCTAATACAAATGCTGAAATACCTGAAATGTGTCCTAAAATTTCAATTTAGGTTAATTTTGTCAAGGTGTTCATTTCATAAAGATCTATAATCCTTCAATCTGAAGTTATAACTTCTGAATTTCAAGCTTCTCCTCATAAAATGTAACCAATAATCCTTTACTTGTAGTGTTGTATTAAATAAAATACTAATAAAAATCTTCTAGGAGCCAGATATTGACCTGCTAGCTTTCTTCATACTGTCTTCTGGTGTAAGAAAACAATCACTGGGTCAAGGATACACTGGGTCTTTGATTGTTTGTTTGTTTCATTTTCTAACACTTACTCTTATTTTCCCCTAGTAGGTGTTATGGTGTTGTGCCATAAGGGAGAGTACTGTGCATTGCCCAGTATATGAGGGAGAAATCACTCTTTAGGTTGATACACAATCCTAAGCAAGACATTGTTCTGTGGTTTAGAACAAAATTTTTAGAGTCTTAAACACTTGCTCTAATATGTTAATTTAGAAGGCAGAAAGTTCAGAGAGAAATATTCTATATATGTAATTCATGCTTTAGGAAGGAATTTTGAGAGGACACCTTACTTAGAGTAAAATCTGTAAAAACATGAGCAAATTTCCAACAGTCTAACCATTCCATATATTCTCCCTATCCAATACAGTTTCCTTCACAAGCTAAAAAGTAAAACTACATTCAGAAAAAAACTTCCAAATCAATTTTTTCTCTTTCTGAGAACTCCCAAAGGCAAGCAAGAGGATAAATTTGAAGGAAAACCTAGCACTGCAAATTGGCAAAATATCAGCCTGTAGAATGTCAACAGCCTAATGGTATAGGTTTAAAATATTTTATGTCACAATAAAATATTAAAAACTGAAGAGTGATTTATTTGATATTCTATTGTCTTGTGTATAATTTGCTGAATTTAATTGAAATATAGCAATGTATAAAACCACATATAAGTCAATAATTAGCTCATTCATTAAAAGGAACCATGATGCCTTTTCATCTCTGTGGTCCTATAGTCTTTGTTGCTTTTCTCAAAGCCATTTTAACAACTTTGTTTCTCATGCTATAGATGAGAGGGTTGAGTAATGTGTTCACCACAGTGTAGAACAGGGCAGCCACTTTGTCTCTCTCAAGTGAATAGGTGGAGCTTGGCCTTGAATACATGAAGAGCAAGGACCCACAGAAGAGCATGACTGAGATCAGGTGGGAAGCTCAGGTGGAGAAGGCCTTGTACCTCCCAGAGGCAGAACAGATCCTCAGGATGGTCAGGAGGATGTTGAAGTAGGAAACGAGGATGGCAAGTAAGCTGGAGAAGGCTGTGAAGCCCACCACACCCAGGAGGACTTTTTCATAGACCCAGGTGTCTGTGCAGGACATTTTTACCAGTGGTGGTGCATCACAGAAGAAATGGTCAATGATATTTTTACCACAGAAACTCAGGCGGAAAGTGTTGGCAGTATGGGCTATGGCATTCAAGAAACCTCCTATGTAGGCCCCAGCAACAAGGCCAGTTCAGAGGCACCTGGTCATGGTACCTGAATAGAGTAATGGGCTACAAATTGCCACATGGTGGTCATAAGCCATGGCTGCTAGGAGATAGCACTCAGTGTAGGCTACAACACAGGAAAAAAACAACTGGGTCCCACATCCAGCCAAGGACATATGTTTATCTTCTGAGACACAATTGGCCAAGATCTTGGGGGTATACACAGATGTGTACCAGAAATCCAGGAAAGACAGATTGCCAATGAAAAAGTACATGGGTGTGTGCAGCCAGGAATCAATCCAGATTAAGATAACCAGGGTCATATTCCTAAGGTCACTAAGTAGAGTCAGAAATATTCCAAATAGAATCAGCTGTAACTTGGGGTCTGCCGAGAAGCCCACCAAGATGAACTCAGTCAGGATGGTGTGATTTCCCACTTCCATTTCCCTGGAGGAGAAAACCTGATTAAGATTGTGAGGAAAAAAGTTATTTAGTGATCCTTCTATTGTATGAAGTAAACAAGGGTTTTATGTCAGCAATTACCAAGAGGTTTATATTCTGTAGTATCTACAATTGTAGAATTTCAGTCTTTGATTTAAGGGAACCACTAGAATTGGAGTCAGAATCTAGATTTAAAATTAGGGCTTTTAACTTATTAACTGTTAAATGCAGGTCCAATCCATTATTTTCAACAGACAGTTGAGGAAAATGAAGCTCATAAGTGGTTACTCGCAGCTCCCTGATGGTTCATCCTATTGAGTGAAACAGACATAGATGAAAGCACCAGCTCACTAATTGGCACATAGTTGGCACTCACAAAATGTCTGTATCCTTCCACATATTATGGAGAACTCTTTATGTACCATGTATTTTGCTGATATTGATATAAATACCATACAGTGCTAATGCTTCTGATTTTATTAGTAAAACCAGAAAAAAAATTATTTATTGATCACTATGGACCAGTTATTATTCTGCCCTACACCTAACCAACTTAATCCTCACAACAACCACTTTGTAAGTTAGGTATCATAATGATTCTCTTGCTATACTAGATTAAAGAGGAGCACAGAGAATGTTTTGTTTTATTCATTCATTTGTTTTGTTTTGTTTTTTTTTTTTTGACATAAGTAATTCATTTCTTTTTCTTCTGTAAAACTGTATGTAGAGCCCACAAGGGGCCTGGGTCATCTGCACAGAGACTCTGCTGCGGGTCTTTACAAGATGGACAGTGAACTCCCGAGAGGGAGACTTGGGCAACAGCTCTCTTTGCAGAGTTTGGGGGAAAGATAGCTGCTGGTCTTGGAGATGGCATCAAGGTGGCCTTGGGCAATTTGCCCAAGGTGTTGTTCAGGTCCTGGCCAGATGTAACAGTGGTCAATACCACCATCAGCAGGAGTTTCTTGGGCTTGGGGGTCAGGACAATGCTAGTATCCCTGGGGACATGGATGAGAAACACCAGCATGGAGTCCCAGTGTCCTGTTACCTTGCATGGAAAGGTATGGGGCTTGCCGATCTTGTTCCCCTAGTAGTCCCAGCACACAGGGATAATGGAGAGCTTGGCCATAATGATGGCCTGATGGATGGTGGTGCCTACCTCCTTAGAGCACTCAACTCCCAGGCTGGTGAGGCAGGTCACTGAAATGCCCGATGGCCACAAAGGCCTTGAACCTGGTCCACTGGCTAGGATGGGTCTGCTGTTGAACAGATATAATTATCAAAATCTCCTCCTTGAGGGACATGTCCAATGTTACAAAGTTAATAAACAAAGAGCTGATGTGTCAACAGAATTTGTTAACCTAGTGTCCATGCTTTTAGCAAGTAAGCCATTTTCCTCTTTTGTTTCATTATTTGGTTCTCCCGATAGAATATTTTCCTCTCTTATACTCCTGACAAAAGCAGTGCTCATTACCTTCTGACAATCTGAATTTCTTTTCAACTAAAAACTGCTTAAAAAATAATTTTCTTAAGAATACTTTGTTTATCACTGTCTTGTATTGATTTGAGATTTAAAAGTGTAGTTGGGACATTTTTTGATGCTGTGGATGTTGAATCTTAGGTAGAATCCTCTTTTTTGGTGTCAAGGCATTCCAAAACCATGAAACCTTCAAAGTTTATGCACTGTAGCTCCAAAGCTTTTGAGAAAGACTAAGAGGAGACATCTATGTAAAACAATATTTTTACCAAATTAAAGCTGATCATCTCATTATACAATTGACATCTCATTTCAATATAATATAATTTGGTTTCCTTTGGCCAATAATTTGTGCCATATTCTGTGTCATTGAATTCCCAGCCAGCCTGGGTCTCAGAGGATTGGGTTGCTTCTCTTCTTCAATTTTTGATTCCTGCCACTACCATGTAAACAAAACTGTATCAACTTTCTAGACATCTGGCCATGTTCTCTCAGTTTCCCTAAGTGACAGAAAGCTGGCCCCCAGATATGTAAGTGGGGCCATTCTAGATCATCCATCCCAACTGAGTGAAAAGCTGAGCACAGACAATTGAACAAGCCCAGGTGAGAGCAGACAAGCCTGGCTCTGGCAGAATGCATAATTGAAATGACACCTCATCAAATCCTGATTCCACCACTTGGAAACTAATCTTATGAGAGTCTCTAAACACAGCCCAAGCTAAATGTTTTCACCTTTAAAAAGGTAAGAAAAATGTTTATGCTGTAAAATATACTGAGGATTAAGGAAAGTATATGTGAAATGTTTAGGTCACAGTGTGGTATAAAATTATACTTAACAAATGGGAGATATTTTTAATCTGAATGAGAGGAAAAATATCTCACCTAGTTATGATAACTGAGCTTGAGAATGTGAAAATAAGAACAAGTTTCTACCAACAACAATATAAGCTCAAATGGCTTGTCAGTCAGAGTCTTCCTAAAGTACTTTAGTTTAATATTTTTGTCAGCTACTCTGCATGATTTGAAAAGGGAGTGGCAGGCAAGGAAGAATGAAGTTCATTGGCCTAGGATTGAGAAATTCTCAGATTAACACTCAGTCTTTGATCTCACACTTATACTGTGTTATTTTAAGAGCCTTTCCTTTCCTCTCTAGAACATAATGCACCCATTTGAAAAATTTGGTTGATCACTGTGATGGTTGGGTTCATGTGTCAACTTGGCTAGGTGGCCTAGCTGTCTGGTCAAGCGGGCACTGGCCTGACGATTGCTGTGAGGCTATTTGAGGCTGGTTAATAAACCAACGGGCTGGTTTGTCGGATCATCAGTCAGTTGACTGCAGCTGACTGATGACTCATCACGGGGCGTGCTTCCACAGTGAGAGAGTGCAATTGGCTGGATTTGGTCCGGGTGATCAGTTGGAGGCTTATAAGCCGGACGGTTAGAGAACCTTCACTTCTTCAGCTGCTCAGTGAAGCTTTTCCTGGGGAGCTCGTTGAAGTTGCCAGTTCGTTTCCTGAGGAGTTCGTCAAAGTTGCCAGTTCGTTTCCTGAGGAGTTCATCAAAGTTGTCGGTTCATTTCCCGAGGAGTTCGTGGGTCTTCCTTGGAGTTGACAGCTTGTTGACGGCTCTGCAGAATTTGGACTCGTGCACTCCCACAGTTGTGTGAGTCACTTTTATAATTTGATAATAAGAGACATCTCTCATTGATTCTGTTTCCAAGGAGAACCCTAACTAATACAATCACAGAAACAAATTTTCTATGATTCCAATTTGTTGTAACACCTCCTGTATATCCATTATAAAGTAAAAATAGATCACCTCAACTGTGAAAATACAGTGTGGGAGAAAGATTGGCAATCTTTCAAGGGCTAATATCCTTGACTATATGGGAAGTTCTCAAGATTTTGTTTGAAGGGAGGGACACAATGAACTTAAAGACAGTATTCTTTAATTTTAAGATTCGCATTCTTATAGTTGTTTACCTAAAAGTCTATCATGTGAGCTTGTGTATTTTCTCTACACCTTCAATCCATTGACCACTTTATGTGCAAATAATTAATAGCTGTTAAATTTTACCCTTTAAATACTCCCATTTTACTCGATAGTCAAATTCCATACAATGCACCCAGGGTCCTCTATAAGCTGACTCTCCATTAATAATTATTTTCATGTCCTAATATTTTCCCAATAACCACTCTATTCCAGCCTTGCAGGCTTTCTCACTGTGCCTCAGAAATTCTAACCATGCATCAGCATCAGAGATTTTGAACTGTCTCTTCCCTCTGCCTGGAACACTCTTTTCTCAGATAATTGCATGGCTCACCCACACATCCTTTCAGTCACTTTCAAATGTCATTTTTTCACTAAGGCCCATCCTAATCACTCTGTTTAAAATTCCATGCACACTTCCACCAAGACACTTTATCCTGTTACAATGCTCCAATTCAACTTTATATTCCCCATACCTATTGTAATCTTATAAGTCCAGCTTATTAAGTTTGCTATCTTTTCCTCACACCAGAATTCAACATCCACAAGGGCAGAACAATTTATTTGTTGTTTTATTTTTTTTAGTGTTGTATCTTCAGCACATTAAACAGTTCCTAGTAAATAATTGGAACTCTACAAATATTTCTAGAAAGAATAAGTGGATTGTTGCATTTATATTCAAAAGAAAAAAAATTCTACCCAGAAGTGGCCTTTCAAAACTCCATGTACCATAAGACAAATAGGAAGAGTAAATAAAGAAGGGTCCCCATCCCAAGACCTCAAAAGCATCTTCAATTTGAAATAAATTTATATAACATGTGAATGTGAAACAAGAGGCACAGAAACATTCAGACCTGTATGGCTTCTCAAAATATTTCTTCCCCTGTAACAGCCCTATCCCTGCTTCCTTGACTGGGAACACTCAAAATTCTGTGTAAAAACTGTTTCTCTCTGGGACAAGAAAATGGGTATCAACAAATGAAAATATCAATACTGATAGCCTGGAAAACACAATTACAAGTCAAAAAGCATGACACATTTTTTGTCCCTGAGATTTCTCCACTATGGAAGGGAATGTATGATGGACCCTGTGCAACTACAAGTCTGTATTTCCAATTTGAGATGATGGCCAAATACCACATGGATGGCACCCTATTTTAGAAGTGGACATATGAGAGTTTGAATGTGAGAGTGTATGAGCATGGATATGTATGTTCTTGTGTTCATGTGTGTATGTGTGTGAGGGGGGGTTTGGCACAGCAGAGATCCATGAGAGCCAGGCTGGACTCTGCATCCCCATTCCTAATGTCAGCTATGGGCACAGAGAGGCCAAAATGCTTTGTTGTACTTACCCTTGTTCAGAAAGGCAGTTTCCTGGAAAAGTCACACTTTTCCCTCTCCTCTGATGTTTTGGATTGCCTTTGCTCAATGCATATATGTATTTCTTGCACAGGCCTTTGGGACTCCATCCATGCAACAACCCAGAAAATTTTAGCTCAGTCTCCAAAGACTCAATTATAATTCATTATTAGTTTGGGGATGATGCATTATTTAGCATATGGTGAAATAAGCTGTGTCTTAATAAAAATTGATCTATTATGTGTATATCAGAATGTAAATATTAAATGTTCCGAAGAAATTTACAACAGTGTGCCAATTAGATTTTCTAGAATATAACATGTGGTCCATAACATTGTACTTGGCCATATGCTTTTCACTCTGTCCACGCTATCTTCTAAGTCTTTTCCTCAGCAAACTCCTATCTATCCAGTAACAGGAACTTTTATGTTGGCACAAACGTGTTTTATATTTAAAAATGCTGATACATTTAGGAAATATTTTGCATCACTTTGAATTATTCTTCATTTTATTTATGAATTTATCATATATAAAACTGAAGAAATACAGATGTTCATACAACCTTGCTTGTTATAAATTAGTTTTTCACAGAATACAGTTTGTTATTCTGGATTATGCCCATAGGATTTAAAGCTTTTTGAAATCTATCTATCTATCTACCTAATCTATCATCTATTTCTGTCTCACACAGCTGCTACATTTTTGCCCTTGATTCTTTAATTTTGGGGGAAAATTATATTGCTGGAAGCTTAGAGTGAACCCAATTAAAGGTGTTTGTTCTGTCATGAACCTAGGGAACTCTGTTATCTTTGTATAATAGCAAACCAGGAAACAAGAATCAGAAATAATAATAATTGTTTCTAGTTCCTCTTTACAGTGGATCATTTTCTCATAACTTCCTACCTCATATTCTTTCCCAACAACTCATGTAGTACCTTTGGAAGCAGAATTTCTCAGTTTTCACTCCTTAATTCACTCTTTCAAATGACATGATTCAAAGCAAGTTATTTAAAACATTTAATACAAAGAATTGTTCCATAATCAGTGGTATATCCCCATTTTCACATTTATAGTTTGAAATAGACATATAGGAAACTTATAAACTGTTAAATGAAAGTAAAAATAAATAAGCATTTGTTTTAAATATTTCAAAACATGAGCAGTTTTTTAGACTATGTTCCAAGCAGACAGACACATTTCCAAAAGACAAGGCCCTATTTATCCACCAATATTTTTAAAACACACTCAAATACATTAGGAACCAGCTTAAAAACACAAAGGCAAACAGACGTTTCTATATTATCTAATGATTTCATGTTTTCTTGTTCCATTTATTTCTAAGAGTTCCAGATGATTACCATAATATGGAGGTAACTTGTAAAAATATAGCACTGTTGTTTACCAAGTTTCATTTAAGATTATCTTGGTTCTAGTCAACATTTTCTTCAGGGCATCTTTCACATCTTTATTTCTTAAGCTAAAGACCAAAGGGTTCAAGAATGGAATCACCACACTACAGAAACTGGACACCACGTTATCCCATTCTAGGGCATAGCTAGTGCTTGGTCTAGAATAAATGAAGAGAACTGAACAATAATACAAGGTGACAGCTGTCAGATGAGAACTAGAATTGGAAAAGGCCTTCAGACAGCCTTGGGTAGAGCAGATATTCAAAATGGCAGCAATGATGAAGAAATACAAGATAAGAATAAGTAAGGGTGGGAGTAATGATGTTGGAGGGAAGTGTGAAATAGAGCACATTCTGGTGGCTCTCCTTCATGTCATGTGTGAGCTTCATAAGAGGGGGTGGATCACAGAAGAAATTATCAATGAAATTATTTCCATGGAAGCTCAGTGTAAATGTTTTCCTGTTGACGATGGTTGAGTTAAGAAGGCCAACAAAGTATGAAGCTGCAACAAGACTGGCCAATAAACTCAGGGACATTGCCTGGGAATAAATCAGGGGGTTGATGATGGCCACATAATGGCCATAAGCCATGGCAGCCAACAAGTAACTCTCACTAAAAGCCAGCACAGCAGAAAAGAAAAACAGAGCTAAGAAGCCAGCAAAAGAGACACTTTTGTCCTCAGAAATGCAGGTGATGAGGATTTTCAAGGCACAGACAAAAGCATACCAGATGTCCAGAAATGACAGGTTCTCAGTGAAGAAATGTATGGGTGTATGGAATTGGAAATCATCACAAATCAGAGGATTCAGGATGATATTTCCTGAGGCTGAAGACATAAATGATGAGGAAGATCAACAAGAGTACTCTCTGTTACTGTAAGTCAGCTGTGAACCATAAAAGAATGAAGTCATTCACTTTGTTGAACTTTTTCTCTTCCATTGACTTTGGATTTCTAAAGTCCCATTCTGGGAAAAGACCAATAAGTATGTTATGAATTAAGATACAACCATCCCCCTGTTCCTGTCTTTGTCATTTAAGTTCATTAAAAATTCCAAGTGACACACCTACGTTAATGAATATGAGATGTGTCCATACTGGACTGGGTGTTACCCCTTTTTGAATAACTAGGGAACCACTTCTGTGCTGCTCTTTTAAGTTCTCAGTTATTATGTCCACTATACAGTGTGTCTCACCTTATATTTTTAATCCAATTTTTCATCATTTCCTGGGGAGTGTGAGTTATCTTCTTTTCTGCTTGCACTTAGGTTGATTGCAGACCATGTAAATATTATTAAAAAAAGATAATTTGAAAGGTACTCTGATATCTCTGTCCTTTGTCTCTTTCCCAAGATTTAAATGGAGAAGCTAAATTAATTTTACCAACTTAATTTTAGAATAATCTGTAAGTTCACTAGACTATTTTCTTGAAGGTAATAACTATGTTTATTTCATCCTTTTTCCCCATAATGAAGCAAAAAGGTTGGAATGGAGATGAAAATGTGAAATTGTTGTATAAAAGACTAAAAATTCCTTAGATGTTTTTAATTTGAGACCATGGCTACATTTCTGATCCTCAAATACACCCTGAAGTAAAGTAGGAAAAAATTAAATGTTAGTATTACTGGTTAAATATTCTAAAGAATTAAGAGCTGAAAAACACTGGCTCAGTGATTTGCTTTGGGTGGTGGTGGACACTGGGAGTCCTTTTCCCTTAGGGGTAAAAGCAGAGGCTGGAATGTTGCCAGCAATGGGGGATGCACCATCTCTGCTTGTCTGTGTGGGGGACCTGGAGGAGACTTTACTACTAACCACAATCTAAAAGAGCAGAATTGTGATTGCCAAGGTTCTCCATTCACAGAGCACCTAGCATGTATGCTGTATAAGCATGGCTTATTAATCTCTTTAACTAGAAAAAAATTATTATTTTGGCCATTGTGCCAGGCAGTGGGCTTAAAATTTTACTAGAGAATGAAGAACGTTCTCTCTGAAATGCTCCTATTTGATCAGAGACAATGTCTTCTGACTGGAATGAAAAGAATCTATATTATGAGATTTTTAAAACAAAATCTTTATGATAATTATATTAAAGTAAAAGTACTTCCTAATAATTCAAAGAGGATTGGAGTAAGTGTCATTTTAGTTCCCTTCATAGTTTAGGGCAATTTAATGCTAATTTAAATCAGCCACGGCCCAGAATCGGGAGACCTGGGTTTGATCTCACACAGATACTGCCATATTTAAATGAAATCATCCCCTCCTGAACACTATTATCTCACTTGACTTAGTTCAGTAGGAATTTATGAATTCAAATGAGATCACAGACGTGAGAATGCCCATTGAAAAACTAGAAATTTAGAAGTGAATATTGTGTTCTCTATAATTTCATAACTTCATCTCAGATATTCTTTCCTCCAATATATTTTTATTAACTCCCAAGGATTTCCATATATACAGATATATGATGCCCAGACTTTCATGGTGTTTTATGCAGAAACTGTCCACTCTTTTCTCTTTGTCTTTTAAACAAGCCAGATCATTGTTGTGCTTGTTTGCAAAGACCAAATTGAGAATGAAAATCACAAGAGCAAGTGTCCCCAATGTATCTTATATAAAGTTAATATTTACAAATGTATAAACACATGAATATGGATATCACACTTTTACCCTTAAAATGGTTTTAAGGTGGCTACTGTGAGACATAAAATACAAGTAAATAGCATGAATTAAGAATATGTGAACAGGAATAATAAGAACAATACATAAAGTAGAAACACAGATAAAACCTGTCACACAAAAAAATGTCCAATCCATGGCTTTTGGTGGAACTCAAATGATTTGAAACTTTCTATAGCCCAATGTATACAACTAGAAGTGTCTGTAAGACTAACAATCAACCACAAAGTCAGACAACCTCTTGCATTTTTTGATACTAACTTCAAAAATTGTTTCTCCAGATATTCCTTATAATGAGAAAGAATGAAATATAATCCTTAATTATTTCATAGTTTTCTTTTATATTCTTATCTGTATAGAAACAATGGAGAGTTTCTTGAGCTGCATGACTTGTATTCTAGGAGTGCTGGAATGTTTTCTCCACAAGAAACATCTCTCCTTCCTTCCCATCTATGAAACAGCTTTCTTCACCAGAAGTCTAAGAAGTAGGTCCTCTAGGAGTCCTTACATGGAAAGGAGCTCTTCTCAGTGTGATTCTTATTCCCTTAAAGGATAAGAGCAACTCTTGTCTGTGACATTCCCCTTTTACTTTTATTGGATACTCCTTGAATTATATATTAATTACCACTGTTGAGTATTATCCTAAATGTCACAGAATTTCACTCTCTCTTTTGTGGAGCAACTGTCCCATGCACTGCCTAATATAGAAAAAGAAACATTTTCATGTCATGAAAATTTGTCCCAATTCAATTTTTCTGCCCATTAACCCACTCAAAGGACTAATACAAACCCTACAGGATAACAGCAGAGACAAGTGCGGGGGACAGCTACAGAGGGCTTATGAGAATGAAAACATCCATCTTCAATGTCAGTTCATAGGTAGTTCATGGTTTCACTAACTGAGGAAATAAGGCTTGAAGAGAGGACATTTGGGAATCTAAGTTTCTTCATCAAATGTTATTTTACAAAACAATCTTATTTTATTTCAAAAATAGAATCATATTATGATCTGATTATCTTCAGAATCTTTTTTGGCTTTTGTCCATATGGTGATTTACTGCACTTTTCCCTCTAGTTGATTAAATGCAAATCCTAATGTCATGAATAAGAATAGTCACATCATTTGAATTTGGCTGAAGTCCAAAATTTCCCACTTTACCTTAGAATAGAAAGTGCTTTCTACTCTCTCAAAGCATCCTCTTTCCATTGTGAACAATCCTGGGAGAACATTTATGTTTGAGCATCCCTTTGGGACATGCTGCTAAAGGTAAAGAGGACCATCTAGTGCCGTCTTGGAACCAAGCACCAAATTATAACTCTCGCTTTTCATTCTGGAATGAAGGAGGAAGAGATCATTCATCAGGAATATCACTGGTCAAATAAACCTAAAAAGCCTTTTAATTTGTGAGTGCCATTTATGTGTTTATATCATAAGAAACTGGCAGAAAACAACCTGACAGGATAGTGCACATATAGCAGAAGCCCAAGAATTATTTGTAGTTCATAATGATTATGATAATAATAATGAAAAATCAAGGATCGTAAAACTTCATTCCTGAGACCTGATGACTATCACTTGATAAAATTGTTCTTAGTTTACAAAAAATGTAATTGAGACAGTGAATTTGTTGATCACTGCAAAGTCATATGGTTACTGCAAACTCTTTCTACACATCAGACCATGAGTACATTTATTTATTCAAACTGTGAATTATTTATGGAGAAACTCCTATGTGCCCAGCACTGTGTAATGTGTTGAAGAAGATTAAACAATTAGGCAAAGAAAGGACTTAGGTTAGCTTGGTAAGGGTGAAGATGCAAGATCAGAAGAAAGTTTATCAAAGTATGATTCCCAGGTCAACAATTCACTAGTAGTGTGCTAAAGATAAATTTATTTAAACTCACCCATTGCTCAAATTTCAATATCAACTAAAGCATCAAGGCAAGCAAAAAAATAAGAAGAAGAAGAAAATTGAAAGACAGAGAGTTTATCCTTATGTAGTTACAGGCTCATGAGAGAAATAAAATTATTATGTAAATCTATAATTATACAATATGAAAACTGCTGCAAAGAAAATGTAAGATGACATAGGCTATATTAGATGGGCTGACATAGTGAAGGATAAGTGAAGATCTATCTGAAATCATATTTAGTCTAAGAACAGGATGATAATAGGAACTCACTAATCAGAGGGTGATTTGGGTGGGGTAGCAGTCTGCAGGGAGGAAGGATTGAGCAGTCCTGCAGAGGCTACATCAAGTGCCAAACTCCAAGTTGACAAAAGGCATTGGGAAATTGAAGAAGCAGAAAAGGAAGTATAAATGGTAATAGAAATATTTTTTAAAATAATCCATGGAACTACACTAAACAATGAATCCTAAGTTAAACTATGAAACATAGGTAATACTATAGTTATAAAAATATTCTTTTATTAATTGTACCAAATGTATCAAACCAATACAGTGTGTTAATCATAAGTTAGTATATGGGAACCCAGAAATCCTGCATTTTAGGCGTGGTTGGTCTGTAAACCCACAGCCTCTCTAATAATAATAATAATAATAATAATAACAGTAATAAAACAAGTCTAGAGTTACTGGAACCCAAAGTGATGAACAAAGCAGCATTAAATTAGGCAGTTGGAGTGGGCAGGATCAGACAAAATATGGACTGACTAGCCCATATTAAATATTTTAGATTATGTCTTCAATGTGGAACCTATGAAGAGTTTTAATCAATGGTATGGTGTGGTCAGCAAAATTATTTTCTTAAACATCCATTTTCATTATGAAAAACAGTATGTATAGGCAGAGGGGCCAGGTCAGATGACAGAGAAACACAAATGAGAGCTGATGGCACCTGGGCAAGGGGGACAAAGATCGACTTGGTGAGAGATGGATCTGAGAGATATTTGAGAACTAGCAGGTAAAAGAGCTGGTGATGAGAATTTGAACCCCAGAAATTTCTATGTCTGTGAAGGTAATCCCTTCCCCCCTATCTCTGGGAAATAGTTTACCCAGAAAAAAAATGAACAAAAACTTCCATGATGCTATCTAGGGCAGTTGAATTGCAATGGAGTCATTATCTTCTAAATCCTTACCCTCAAGAAACCTCTTTGCTTCTAGGCCCAAAAGAGAGTTACATACAAATATAAACCTGATAAGAATTAGAAGCACAGGAAGCTTCTAATTCTCTAATGCTCAGGAAGGACTTGGCAGGTACACTTGAGGAGAGGTGGGATATGGCTAGTTCTCATACTCAGGGTCTGGGAGCATGCCTAGGAATTGATTTGAAAGGTGTTGACCCAAGGTAGAGGTACTAAGAAGTAACATAAACAGAGACTTAGAACCATTATGATTGAGATGAAATATCATCCCTACTTACTGTAAAGGAAAGAGTACAAAAGCTAAGAGAGATAAGGATGTTGGAGTGAATCAGTTATATGCCTCTGTTACCATTTTAAAAGAATGGGTGTGCAATGGTGGAGTCCCATGGAATAACATAATAATCCTTGGTCTAGTCACTTCTGATGAATTTATCATTCCCAGCACTGAGAAACAAGAACAAGTGGTTAAAGCATGAAGAGAGATATATTGATAGAAGTTTGTCTGGCAGAATCTATGGGATGTATATGGATGTAACCAGATTGTGGCAACCCTGAAAGGAAGTGCTAGAATAAAACACACTGAACTATCTTCCTCACTGCCAGTGAAAACCATAGGCTAAACCATTAAAAAATGGTGAGAAAATGAGCCTGTTAAAGCAAATGATGCTCCCTAACCTCCTAGAGCAAAGAGGAGGTTAGCAAAGGGTATAGAATGCACTTGGAGGGGCAAATGGGAGACAGAATTTTCAGGATTTATGTGCACATATAATTTAATATTCAGAAGTACACATATTGTATATAAAATATATGTTTAGTTTACAAATATCTTTAGGTTAACTTCTTCATAATCCCAAATGGAATATGAGTGAATATAATGACTGACAACAGTTTGCCCAGGGAATCAGTCTCTAAAATATTCTCTCCCTCTTATTAAATGATAAACAAATTTTCAATGCACAGTAATTTTTAATTGCCTTGTTAGTCATTTCCCAAGCTATGAAATATTGAGGAGATACAAGAGACTTCAACCATCATGATCTGTAATTTTAATTACAAATTTCTACCAGTTCATATTGCTTCCAATGTCCACTTTTGAGTTCTCAATAGCATTTAATATTATCTGGAAATGTTCTTGTATTTTTTATTATTTGATTATTGTATTATGTATTTCTCCCTTTTACACTAAATGTCCATGAGATTAAGAGTCAATCATGATCTTCACTGCTGTATCCCAGGATCTATAACAGCACCTGGGTTCAAGAAAAATTTTCTATAACAATGAATTGACCTCCAGCATCATTATAACTTTCCCGGTCTTTAAAGCATCTTGCAAAAGAAAGAATCTATTGAGGCTCAGAAAACTTCCTTTACCTCTGAAATAAGGCAGGATGCCTTCTCAGATTTCTCTCCTTTACTGCCTATACTTTTGGCCAGTTCACATGGCCCTGGCCCAGCCATCAATTAATAACTGTTGAAGGAATTAAACATCCCTAAACCCCATTTGCATATGAGGTCTCTTTAAGCTGTGGAGAACAAAGCAATCACTAGAGAACTGACTGTATCCTGGTGGACCTCACCACAAACCCTCTGTTGCAGTTGATCTAATTTGTATCCCTTGGGATGCTCCTGGGGTTCTAAGGGACATACATCTCTCGTAGTGTGGATCTGTAATGACTCCAGGTTCCACATGCCTCTGTATTCCACTGGGAATCTGTCTTTCCTGAATCTCTGCTATTCCTCTATCTACATCCCAAATATAGTAATGATGTCCATCCCTGAAGACAAGAGGATCTATCACCTTTGCTACCTGCATAGCTCAGACTTTCTTCTCTGCTTGGCTGCCCAATACTGAGTGTTTCTATTTGGCTACCATAGCTTGTGACCATTGTGTTGCTGTTTCCAACCCCATGATTTATGCTCAAGCCATGTCAAGGAAATTGTGCATCTGTATTGTTACACATTCCTATACTGAAGACCTCATCAGCTCAATAACAGACCAGCAATATATTTTTATTAGATCTTTTTGTTCAATATCATTGATGACTTTTTGCTGTGATGTCCCACCCCTGGTGAAATTAGCACATGATGTGAAAGGTAGCTAGTGGCTGGGCTATTCCTCCTGACTCTAATGTCATTACCCCCACTGTGCTCATACTGGCCTCCTCTCTCTCCATAATTGCCACCATCTAGAGTCTCTAAGCATTCAACACCTCCTTCTCCCATTTGATTTCTGTCACCTTTTCTGATGCTTCTGTTCTCTACTTTTCTCTCACACAAGTGTGAGCTATTCCCTTGAGGAAGGCAAAATGATTTTACATTTTATACACTGGTTTTACCCATGAAGAACCCCGTGACCAACAGCTTGAGGAAAAAATATTTGAAGATGCTCTGAATAAACACTTCATATTAACATAATTTGTAATCTAAACTGACATTCTGTTGTTGCTGCTTCAAATCAGTGATAAGTGATAATGAACAATCCTTTGGGAAAGTTTGGGGAATTGGGATTTTAAAAACTCCTTTTTACTATTTTCTAAGAAAAGAAATTCAGTGATAAATCTATTTCTTTTTGTCAGTTTCTTTGTTTAATTTTAGTGATCAGACTCTAATATGTACTGTAGATAGAGATCAGTATACATTTTTATAGTTTTAAAAAAGCAGTTTTTTTTCCTTTGATAAAAAGTCAAAGGTTATGTAATATGTCTGGGATCCAAAAGAATTAAAGATAATTTAGCTGTTTCCTCTAAGATTGACCAGATGTTTGTTTTCCACCAAAGTGATGGGCAATAGGTGAACTGTAGAAAATTTTAATGGATTGTTGAGATTTAGTAATATACCACAAATCCTTCAAGCCAGTACTCTCCAAGCTGCTGTGGCAATAAAAGAATAAATAACATTAAGAATTTTATGATGGAAAAGACAGGGAACAGAGTTGTTAGAAAACAATGCACAGGTAAGAATAGATGAGACATTTCAGCACTAAGAAATATGTTGAAATGTTTACAATTAGTCCTGTAATTTTATTTAGATTCATTTTGTAATTTTGTTCATTTCAGAAATAGTTTTAATCTTTAAATAACCAAATTCTAATTACTGAATTTCAATCTACTCATTAGTATATTGTGACTAATAATCCTCAACCCAAAGTGTTATAGAGAGTACTAACTTAAATATCCACTAAATATCTGATATATGTCAGATATTAAGCTGTAGCTTTCCTCATAAAGACTTCTTATAGAAGGAAACAATCATTAGTTCTACAATATAGTGGATTTTTGTTTGCTTTGTCATGTTTCCTCTTGTCCCACTTGTTCTTATTTTCCCCTAGTGGGTTATATATTGCTGTTTTCCAGGAGGGAGAGCACTGTGATGTACCCATTAGCAGAGGGAGAGATCAGTCTTGATACCTTGATACAGAATAGTGAAAGTCATCATTCTGTGGCTATAGAATGATACTATTATAACCCAACAACTTTAAATACTTTGCCCAATATTATTTGATGTGGAAGACAAAAGATTTAGAAACCTAATTTTTATATACTCAATTTGATCTTTGTGAAGGAACTTGGAGAGTACCCTGTGGCAGAATGTTTTTGAATCCCATGGGGAAAGAAAAAAACCAAAAAGCAAGCTCTTAACCATAGTCCTTTCCTGCATGTGTGAAGCCACTGTGAATAGGAACAATAAAAAATGTTATTTTTGGTTAAGGTGTGGTGCAACTAGTTGAGTTTTTGACTTAAGGCCATTACTGGAGGATTTATGAACAGAAAGCCACTTCAAAGAGTAGAAACTGGAAGTCTATGGAACCTGGAAGAGAAAGGAGACCACATGGCCATGTGACAGGAAAGCCTAGAAACTACTAGGCTTCCAGCCCTTCAGAACATGACCAAAACACAAGAAGCAGCACAAATTCCAGCTTTTGAAACTGTGAGAGAAAGAAATCCTGTTTATTATGCCACCCAACTGTATGATACTTATCACAGCAGCAGATAAACTAGATAGGACACCATACCAAATAAATATTCCTAAAATCTAGAGTCAAATTTAAAAAAATCTATTTCATATCTTCTTTTCACCCAATAAAATCTGCTTACCAAGCTTCAAATTCAAGCTACAGAAAACCTCTCCCCTGAAAAAACACTACATAGAAATAATTTTATATTTTCCTAAGAACTCTAAAAACAAGCAAAATAAATTTTGAGGAAAACCTGTTTGAACAAAATGGCAATATACATTCTGCTGAAACTCACAACTCAATATAATAGGTTTAAAATAGTTTCTTTCTAAAGAAAATAAAAATCAAAACTTGGTTTACAAATTTCATTGTTTTCAGTATAACTTGTGGGAATTATTTGGAAAATTGCAATGATTACAGGCATGTCTAAAAGTCAATAATTTGGAAAATGTGTAAGAACACTTAGAAAAAAGTTCTGAGATGATGTATCATCTTTGTAGTCTTTTAGTCTGTGGTGTTGTCCTGAAATGCCCTTTCATATCTTTATTCCATGTGCTATAAATGAAAAGTTTGAGTAATGAGTTCACCATGGTATAGAACAAGGTAGTCACTATTCTTGAGGGAATCAGTGAAGCTAGATCTTGAATAAATCAAGGACCAAGGACCCATAGAAGTTCATGACTGAGATCAAGTGGGAAGCACAGGTGAAAAAGGCCTTATGCCTTCCAGAGGTAGAGAGGATCCTAAAGATATCCAGGAGGATGTTGAAGCAGGAAATCAGGTTGTGAAATATGCATGCTGTAAAGGGCTGTGAAGACCACAATACCATGGCAGGTTATTTCATAGATCTGAGTGTGCAGAACATTTTAACCAATCATGGTGCATCATATGAGAAATGGTCAATGATGTTTTTACCACAGAAACTCAGGCAGAAGGTGTTGGTAGTTTGGACTATGGCATTTGTGAAACTTCCTAAGTAAAGTCAGCAACAAGTCCAGTATAGAGAGATCTGGACATTGTACATGAACATCATAATGGGATACAATTTGCCAGGTGGTGGTCATAAGCCATGGCTGCTAGAAGATAGAACTCTTTGTAGGCTACAAAACAGGGAAAGAACTGGATACCACACCCAGCCATGGATAAAAGTTTATCTCCTGAGACACAAATGGACAGGATTTCTGAGGTATACACTAATATGTGCCAGAAATCCAGGAAAGATAGATTCCCAATGGAAAAGTGTGGGAGGGAATCAGTCTGGATTAAGATAACCAGGGTCCTGTACCCTGATAAGGACACTAAGGAGAGAGTCAGAAATATTCCAGATAGAATCAGCTGCAATTGGTGATCTGAGGTGAAGCCCACAAAGATGAATTTAGCCAGAATGGTGTGACTTCCCACTTCCATGTACACAGAGGGAAAACTCAGAATAAGATTAGGAGGAAAAAAATGATTTAGTGACATGTCTACTGTAAGAAACATGCAAGGGCATCAATTAAGTCAAAAATTACTTGAGTGACCTATAGATTTTAATTCTTAACTATATAGAATTATAGAACTTCTTAATTTATGCAGATGACAGGGAAAGCATAGCCAGATTTCTAAAATGCTACCCAGTTGGTTTAGTTGGTGGTGGTAGGATTCCAAATGTGCTAAGAGAAGATTTCAAAGTTACGTGAGTCCAGCCTTGTCAGATTCACACAGAGCAGCCTATGCTATAAGGAATTGGCCTTATAAACCACAAGAGCATCCCAGATAAAGGGGAAGAGAAACAGACTCCAATTGTTTTATTCACAGATATTTAAAAATTTATTTTAAAACATTTTTCTTATAAAAGTAAATAAACCAAACAAAAACTAAAATATTGCAAAAAAGACAAAGTCATCCATTTAGTGTCCTGCCATCCCACTATAACCACAGCTAACAATTTTACTTTGTCATTTTTTTACTATATGCTGGTGTGTTTTTCACAGTTCTAATTAAATCCATTTGTACACTTCTTTTTTAATTGCAATTTTATTGAGATATATTGACACACAGCATAATTGACCCAAATTATTCAATGGGTCACAGTATAATCATACAGTTGTGAATTCATCTCCACAATCAATTTTAGAAGTAAAAGAGGTTCTCTTGTGGTGACTCTTAGGCATAATTATAAGTAGATTTAGCTGCTCCTTTGCAGAAATAAGTATCGTAAGGGGAAACCCCAAGATACAGGGCTTGAAATATTAAATAGGAATTTCCTAAGGCTTGCGAGAATAACAGGAATTCCCCAGGTGGGGAAGTTAATTATTTCCACATTTTCCCCAGTCCCTCAAGGACACTTTGCAAATACTTTTTTTTTTTTATTTCCTGCTCAAAATTCTCTGGGAAGTATTGGGGTATTACATTAACCTATAAAGATTAACAAAACCTCATTCCTTATTGTAGTTTCCATGAAATTATGTTATTTAAATAAACTGACCATACAGGTTAAATTAGCTTGTATGCTTCAGAAAACCTAAATTTTGTACCAAACAAGTATCTCTTAAATAACAGTTAAAACTCAGAAATAGATGTGAGCTGAAAGAGTTTACAATCTAGAAACCTTTAAAATAAGCCTTGTTGAAATGTCTCTACTCCTTCATCGATTGCTCAATCTCTGCCCACGTTCAATCCCTTGATAACCTATGCTCTCAAATCAATTCTCAGCATTTGTTCATTATATTTAGTTTATATTACTGATATTAAAATAGTTGTCCTTTCATTTCTGGCTTATTTTACACAACACAATGTCCTCAAGTTTCATTCACCTAGTTGCATGCTTCACAGTTTCATTCCTTATTGCAGCCACTCAATATCTGTTGTATGTTGTGCCTGTTTGAAATAGTTGTGGACCTGAGAAGAGCCCTGATCTCTTAATCCAATCTTGTGGGGTGGAAGCTTTTGATTGGATGTTTCCATGGAGATGTGACCCACTCAACTGTGGGTGAGAAGAGTGATCAAATTATTTCCATGGAGGTGTGGACCCCACCCATTCAGCATGGGTCTTGATTAGTTCACTGGAGTACTTAAGAGACCTCAAGAGCTAACACAGATGCTGACACTTGGAGATGCATAGAATGAAATTCATTTCTTCAGTGATAGTTTCCTCCTGTTGATACCTTAGTTTAGACATTTTTATGGCCTTTGGACTGTAAATTTGTAATATAATAAATCCCCTGTATAAAAGCCTTTCCATTTCTTATATTTTGCATAATGGCAGCTCTAGCAAACTGGAACAGATTTTGGTACCATAGAAGTGGGATGATGCTGAGTTTGTGAATACCATACAGGTTAGAATGGATTTTTAATGGATAAAGGGAAGATTCTGGAAGAGTTGTGATGAGCTTGATAGGAGAGGCCTAGATTACTTCAAAGAGAATGTTGGTTGAAATATGGATTCTAAAGACACTTATGATGAGGCCTTAAACTAAAATGATGAATGTGTCATTGTCAACTGGGAGAAAGGCAATCCTTGTTTTAAAGTGGTGGAGAACTTGCTAAAATTGAGTCCTAGTGTTAGACGGAAGGCAGAATTTGAAAGCAATGAGCTGGGATACTTAGCTGAAGAGAGCTTCAAACTAACTGTGGAAAATGCATCATGGTTTCTTCTTGCAGATTATAGTAAAATGTGAGAGTAAAGAGATAAGCTGAGGACTGAAGACTTGGGTTCAAAGAAACCAGAAATTGATGATCTGGAAAACTCTGGGCTTCCAGAAAATGAAACCCCAGAGACTCCAGCTCTAGGTGAGGATTTAACAAAACTTGGAACCAGCCAGCCATTTCAGTACAGATGAGAATTGGAGATGGAGTTATCCAGAAAAGATTTGTGGAAAGTCCTATTGTCTGATAGCTTTGACCCCTGTATGCTGCATGCCAAGCCAAAAAATTTATAGATGCAACCACTGCCAGTCTGGAGTAAAAGAGACAGAAAAGGGACATATTGAAAGAAAAATTTTTTCAGAGAAAGCAGAACCATGAAAGCCAAGAAACCTTGGGCAAGGAGAGCAAAGCAACCCATGCACATGGGAAAGGTGAGTTTGCTAAGAGGCAAAGGGTGGATCTTCTGCCTCAATGCTCAGGAAGGGTGCTGCTATCTCAGGCCTCAGAGAGGGTGGATCACATTCCCTGGAGATTTGGGAAAGGCTGGCCACCACTCCTCTGTTCTGAAGGAGTTGAAAGTGTTCCCTGGAGATGGAAGAGAATCCAGGTGCCACCCAGATGCTTGAGGATGGTATAGCCAAGAAGAATGTTGTCTCCCCAGTGCATGGACATGTTGGACCACTCAGTCCAGCATTTGGAGAACAAAAGGATGCCATGAAGGCCCTTGGAAAGGGTTGGATTCCTGCTCTCTCAAGCCCTAAGGATAAAACATCATTCTATAAATGACTCTCAGTCTTTGAAATCTAATGAAGTTTGCCTGTGGGTTTTAGGAACTGTTTCAGAACTTTGATCCCTGTTTTCCTTCCAGTTTCTCCCTATAGCAATGGGAATGTTTATCCTATGACTGTCCCTCCTTCATATATACAAAGAAGATAACTTTTTCTGAGTTTCACAGGTCCATGGCCATGGGAGAATGTTAGTGAGGACAAACCACACCTTTAACTTATTTTGATAAGAATTTGTACTTATCTATATTGTGATGAAATGAATGTATTTTTTGCATTTGGAAGGAGCATGTCTTTCTGGGGCCCAAGGGGTAAAATGTGCTGGTTTGAAACTGTTATGGACCCCAGAAGAGCCATAGGATCTTTTAATCCAATCTTGTGGGGTGGAACCTTTTGATTGGATGCTTCCATGGAGATGTGACCTACTCAACTGAGGATAAGAACTTTGATAAAATTATTTCCATGGATGTGTGGAACCCACTCATTCAATGTGGGTCTTATTTAGTTCATTAGAGTACTCATGAGAGCTTGAGAACTGCCCTACTCAACTGCCAGTGAGAACTTTGATCAAATTATTTCCATAATTCAGCATATAGGTGGATCCTGTGTTTTAATCCATTATTTCAGTCTATGCCTTTTGGGCAATTTAATCCATTGACATTTAATGTTATTATTGTAAAGGTAGTACTTTCTTCTACCATTTTGTCTTTTGGATTTTATATGTCATACCTTATTTTTTTTTCTCTTTTTTTACTCTTACTGATAATCTTCATTTCTACACTTTTCTCAAAACCTTTCTCTCCTGTTTTTTTGCTATGTGCCTGTAGCATTACCTTTAGTATTTCTTATGGAGCAGGGCACTTGTTCACAAACACTCCCAATGTCTGTTTGTCTGAAAATAATTTAAATTGCCCTTCATTTTTGAAGGACAGTTTTCCAGATATAGAATTCTTGGCTGGCTGTTTTTCTTTTTCAGTATCTTAAATATATCATACTACTCCCACTTGCCTCCATGGTTTCTGCTGAGAAATCTGCATTTAGTCTTATAAAGCTTCCCTTGTAATATGATGGACTGATTTTTTTTTGTTGCTGATTTTAAAACTCTTTCTTCATGTTTGAAATTTGACCATCTGAAGAGTAAGTGTCTTGGAGAAAGTCTATTCAGATCTATTTTGTTTGGCATATACTGTGCTTCTCAGATTTGTAATTTTATATCATTCATAAGACTTGGGAATTTTCAGTGATTATTTCCTCTTATTCTTTCTGTCCCCTTTCCCTATTTTTCCCCTTCTGGGACACCCATAAAGTAAATATACACGAGTCTCATGCTGTCATTCAATTCTCTGAGATCCTGTTTTTCAGTTCTTTTTCCTATCATTTTTTTGTGTGTGTGTGTAGGGTTTCAGATGCTCTGTCCTCTAGTTCACTAATTCTTCCTTCTGCCACTTTAATTCTGCTGTTGTATGACTGCATTCTGTTTCTCATCTTTTCTATTGTGTCTTTCATTCCCATAAGTTCTGACATGGGTTATTTCAAGTTTTCAAGTTCTTCTGTATAGAAACCCAGTGTCTTCTTTATATCCTTCATCTATTTTACATATTTTCCTCCAACTCCTTGATTTGATTTAGAAGATTTGTTTGAATATCTTGATTTCTTTCAACTTCTGTATCTCATTTGGAGTGTTAGTTTGCCCCTTTGACTGAGCCATATCTTTGTGCTTGCTAATATGACTCATAATTTTTCACTGGTCTTTAGGCATCTGATTTCCTGATTAGTTTATTCTGGAGGTTGTTTTCTTTTACCTAGGGTTTCTTGTTGGTTGACTTTTTTCTCTACCTGCTCTTTGACATTCAGTTCAACTTTTTCAAGACCTCTATCCAAGCTTCTGTTTAACTGATCTAAATTTTTTGGCTCTTGCTTTTCTGGCTTTGGCCTGCCTATTTGGAAGTTTTCTGAGGGTGGTCTACCCAGGTTTGATCAATACTAATCATATTTTCTCAGACAAGACAGTCCTAGGACTCAGGAAAAGGGTATAATCAGTATCAAGTTTCCCTAGAGATGAGATCCAGGGGTTTGCCAGTATCTCCCATGAAGCCTTTTGATTCTGTGCTTTTCCTATCCTGCCCTGCAATTGGGACTCTAAATCCCACATCTCCACACCAGCATAAGGTCATACAGTGCTTTTAATTCTCAGAAGGTCCTGTTCCTGACAGAGGCATAGTTGAGACATGGGCTGAGGCAGATGGTCTTAAACTATTTTTATTTTCCAGCCACTTGGGTCTGAACTCTCTGAAGGAGAGCTGCCACTTTTCCTGGGCTCTGCCCCCTTTTTCTTGGGGGAAGGAATCCCTCCTCAGGGAATTATCTCCTTCACCTTACTTGTTACTTTGTCTCTCATATATACCTTAACTCTACTGTTGTCTAGAGAAGTAATGACAACTGAAAAAGTCTGCTGATTTATTTAATGGGCTGCTAAAATGTAAAAGAAAAATATCTCCCTTTCAGAGCCAGATCACAGACACCCCCCCATCCAAGTTTTGCTCCATGTGCCCCTTTTCTTGGTACAGCCCTTTTCCAGTGTTCTGCACTCAGACAACTCAGACTTTTTTTTCTTTTTTCTTTTTTTCATTATTACCACCTGTTCTTTGCCAGGGAGAAACCTCCAGCTTCCTTTCAGGCCTTCTACAGGTTTAGCTCTGCTCAGAGCTTGTATTCAACAGACAGAATTTGTTAATTAAATCTGCAATTGGAGCTTAGTTGAATACCTTCCCTTTCTCCTAGTAATGACAGTTTCTATTTCCATTGGGGAAATGAGTCCAAAAGAGCCTGGTGTGGTAGTGCAGAGGGTACCCACCTTCAGAGCTTGGGAGACTTTACTTAAAGTTCTGTGCTGTGATTATGGCTCTTCCACCTATCCAGACTGGGGTACAATGTCTGTCTGATCACAGAAGTCCCCCAGTTGATCCTGAGAGTCTGTGACTATGTACTAGCTTCTGTACGGGATGAGCTAAATTCAACACCCCTTTTGCCATCTTCTTGCCCCATCTCTGCTTCCAGACTCCACTCTTGAAATCAGGGCCTGGGAAGATATAGAGCCATTTTTTTCACAATAATCCCTACAGATCATTGTTTTATGGTATCTGTTATTTCTTATTCTATTCTAAACATTCAAACTTTGGTACTAAAATATAATATGATGTATTTGTGATATCATTATTTTGCACACAGAAGACAAAATGGTGAATAATATTGGGTGTTTTAATTGAATATTAAAAAATTTCACCAAATTTATTTATATGCCATTTCCAGGACTTCATTGGAAACCTGAGGATTAACTATGGTTTAAATATAAATTCCTGTTTTGAAGAGACTTTGAGGAAAGACTCTGTGTCCTGTGTAACCAGAATGAAGAAACAGTTTAAACAACCCATGGCCATTTCTTTCCAGAACTTTTAAAATCTCTTTTTCTTATTTTTTTTTTTTACTAGAGAAGTTGTGGATATACAGAATAAGCATACATAAAATACATGAATCTCAAATCTCACCCTGCTAACAGCAACTCTCATTGGTGTGGGACATTTGTTTCAATTGATGAGAGCACATTTTTATTTTTATCTTTAATTAAAAGCTATGGGTTAACTTAGGCTTCACTCTGTAGCATAGTTCCATGGATATTTTAAACAATTTTATTTCATTTATGTATATGTGTGTATGTATCTGTGTATATGCATACATACACATGTATATATATATATGTGTGTGTGTGTATATATATACCATATAATATTTCCAATTTAATCACATTCAGATACGTTTCATTGCTGTTGGTTGCATTCACAGTGTTTCTCTACCATCACCACCATCCGTTACCAAAACATTTACATCATTTTAAATGGGAAACTTGTACATTTTAAACCTTAACTAGCCATTACCTATGCCTAGCCCCTTGCCTGGTACTCTATTTTGTAGATTGTGACTCTTTGAGTTTGTTTATTCTAATTGTTTCAAATCAGTGAGTTCATACAATATTTGCATTTTTCCATCTGTACTATTTCACACAACATGATTTCTTCAAGATTCATCTATATTTTCACATGTATCTGGACCTCATTCCTTTTTATAGCTGAATGTCTGCATATACAACAGTTTATTTATTCATACAGCAGTTGATGGACACGAGTTGATTCCATCTTCTTGTAATTGTGAATAATCCTGCTATGAATATCAGTTTGAAAATATCTTTCAGCACTCCATTCAATTCATTTGAGTCTGTACTTACTAGTGGGATTGCTGGGTCATATGGTAGTCCTATAATTAGCTTTCTGTGGAACCACCAAACTGTTTTCCACAGCAGTTGTACCATTTTTCATACTCACCAGCAATGAATGAATGTTTGAATTTGTCTGCTTCCTCTCTAACGCTTCTCATTTTCTGTATTTTTTGAACAACAGCCATTCTTATTGGTGTAAATGGTATCTAATTGTGGGTTTGATTTGCATTTCCCTAGTGGCTAATGATGAGCATCTTTCATGGACTATCTGGTCAATCCCATGTCTCCTTTTAGAAATGTTTGTCCAAGACTTTTGCTCACTTTTAAATCAGGTTGTTTGTTTTTTTGTTAAGTTGACAAATTTTCACATATATATTGGATTATTAATCCTTCATTGGATATGTGGTTTCCAAATATTTTTGCCATTGTATAGTCTATTGTTTTACTTTCATTATAAAGTCTTTGGTGGAACAAAAGTGTTTAAATTTGATGAGATGCCATTTATCTGTTTTTCTTTTATTTAGTTGCTTTTGCTTTGGGTGGAAAGTCTAAGAAACCATTGCATAACACAAGACCCTGAAGATGCTTCCCTTTGTCCTACTTCTTATATTAAGGCTTTTTATCTGTTTGAGTTGATTTTTGTATGTGCTGGGAGATAGGCGGTCAAACTTCTTTGTTTTTCAAATTGAGGTTTAGTTTTCTCAGCACCTTTTGTTGGACACTATTCTTTCCCATTTGACTTGTCTTTGTCACCTTGTCAAAAATCAGTAGACCATAATGTGAAGGTTGATTTCTGAGCTATCATTTATATTCCATTGGTCTATATGTCTATCATTTTGCCTGTACAGTGTTGTTTTGATTACTGTGTCTTTGTAATAAGTTGAAAATTGGGAAGTGTGAGTCCTGAAACTTCACTCTTCCTTTTCAAGATAGTTTTAGATATTTTGGGGCCCCTTACCGTTCCATATAAATTTTACCACTTAAATCTTTGTACCTTGTATGTCCAAAAACCTAGATTTATCATTACTTTTTAATGTGTTTGCATTTTAACACCTGTTGGAAGTAATAAGTGAAGTTACAAACCAAACATTATAATATAATAATACTGGCATTTGTAATTACCCTTTGATAAAGGAGTGGTTAAGAGTTGACAGAATATGAGGATTCCAGGGAGTTTCCAGGTAAGAAGGAAGCTTGTTTGGCTTCAATTCATTAACTGGACTGCAGCCAGAGCAAAGTTAAAATGTGTAGATTTGCTCACGTGATTTTCTTCTTGTAGCAATGGATTTCATTTGGGTTGATTTAAAGAATAATATCCTGAATATAGCTTCCAATGTGTTTTGTGATAATTTGACCATTTTGGCTCATCTTTCTTCACCACATCTGTACTTAATCTCTCTTAGATTCTTGAAATTGTCCAGCTCTGTCTCATGTGAGAACTGTGGTATACACTGTTTTCTTCTGATGTGATTGTACTCCCCCTCTCCTTGTCCCAACAAAGAGCTGCTACCTAGATCAAGACTTCTCAGAATCTGAGTCTCCTTTAATAATCCCTCCTTTTTGAACAGTGGAAGAGAAAATGTGTTTTATCCATTTTTATCCTTTTTACAGGCAAAGAAATGTGTAGTGATTGGCTCTGTCAGATGTTTCTAATTTTTCCCAAGTAATTGAATTTAAATCAACATACTGTGTCCCATATATAAGTACCCCTGTCTAAATAAGTGACATAGCACCAATATATAAATTCAAACACTGAGTGCATTTACTAATATATAAAAAGAAGAGAAAGTTCAGGGTAACCATTGAGGCAGTGGCTTTATAACCCCAAATTTGTTATATCACACATACAATAATCATCATTTTGTAAGTGGGAGATTTCATAAAATGATTTTAGCAGGAAATTAATGATAACAATGCTATGCATCTAACTTTGAATCTCCTTAATTATTTGAGATTATTATGGGGAGACTGACTAAATGAGTCACTTAGTTGTGTTGAAATTGAGTGGGTGAAAACAAGTAGTGAACAGAAGATTCTAAATGTAAGTTGAAGTCAGCCTGTAAAGAATCTTGGGTGTTGGGGTAATGCATCTGTACTTTGTTTGCTAATAAGTAGAAATTCCTTATATAGGACAAGTTAGAGAAATAGAATGGCCTTCAGGACTACAAGTTGCTCTTATTCAGTTTTATCAATCAACTCTCATCTTCACTGAACATTGTAAGGTATATTTGAAACAAATAGACAAGCACATATCACATTCTAACAAAGCAAAACACTAGAGCTCAACTTAGAAGATTTGGACTTGCATTCTAATTATAACATTAACTATGGCTAAGCTCAAAATTAAGTATTTTGGACATCAGTTACTCACAATTCTTTCTTGGTTTTAGTCCTCTCCTACTGCCATTATAGGCATGGGAGTGTCAGCTAGATACTCTAATTCAGTAATGATGATAATTTTACATGGATGCCTTACTCTTTGCTTCTCTGAAAATCTTTGGAGCATCAGGACTTAGATTTTGAAAGATTCATGGTTTCTCAATGCCTTGACAACAAAATGAGAGTTCTTCCCGATATTCAACATACACAGAATCAACAAATGTCCCAACCATCATATAAATTTCAGAGTAAAAAAGGATAATGGAAAAAAAAAGCATTCTTAAGATACCAATATTAAAGTTGTTTTAAAGGGAAAAGAAATTCAGTTGGACAGAAGGCTAGAACATTGTCTGTGTCAGAAGATATTCATTTATAAGAGAAAAAATGGCTTACCCATTGAGAGTCTGGGCTCTTGATGAAGAAAAATCTGTGTTTTCCAGTACCAACCCTGTGTTTACTGGCTCTGTGATCTTGGACATATTACTTAAATCTCAGCTTCCATTTCATCAGCTATAGCAAGAGAATGATTCTAATGCCTATGTTATAAGATTGTTGTGAGGATTAGTTGGGTTAATTATAAGACTTAGAATAGTAACTGTCACATTTTGAGTAAAACACAATTTTTGGTATTTTTAGTAATAATGGCAAGAGAATTAGCTCTATATTGGGGATATATATGAACACAAAATGCCTGTATCAGAAGAAGTTCCAAATAATATGAAAAAAGATGGTAACATTTTTGAGTGCCCAACATGTGATGAACATTAGCCTGGTGTTTTCATGCATGTCTGCTTTCATCAATTAGATGAACTTTCAGGAGACATTGAATATTGAAAATCTTTATGTGCTTCATTTTATTTAGCTATCTGATGACAATAGGGGTTGGTCTCTCCTTAACCATTAATAAGTGGAGATCCCTAGGTTTCAATCCCAGTTTCTGAATACTATTTAAATGGTTAGCATAAATTAAGAAGATATGAAAAGGAAAAGTGGACCTGGAAAGAAAATAGAGGCAGAGACAAATCCATCACATGCCAAGCCTTATCAATTGCAACACAAATTTCACTTGAATATACCAACAGCCCATATGTATAATTAGTAGTGTTCATAAGATAAAGTAACCAACCAAAAATTGGGACAAGAAGTTGCCATTTTGATACAAACCTTGAAAAACTTTTGTCTGGGGGCTCTTTGTAAAGTGAATGAGTGAAATATTATGCATCATATATTTAACACTATTCTACTTATTTTTATATATGGATACATTAAGGAAATATTTTTTGTGCTACATTTCTTTGTCATTAGTACATATATTTAAAGTGCTTGCATGCCTTGTTAGATTTGAGGTTTGACATCTCTTCTCCACATGGATCAAACACCTGTGTTCACCAGAATGTTTCCTTAAGAAGTAATTTCTTCTGAGAGTTGTCATACCAAAAAGAGCTGTCATCTTAATTCTCTTAGTACTCTTAGTACTCAAGGCTTAATGCACCTGCTGAATATAACATTCACTCTGTAACTTTAATCCTTGAAGTCTAGAAAAATTATAAATGTTCAATATAATCATATGGTGATATGAAATTGCATGCTCTCTCTGTTAAGAAGATACATCCTGTGCAATGCCTAATACAGAAATTCAAATATTTTAAAACATTGAAATTATTGAACCAATTTAAATTTTACACACATTAGCCTACTATAAGGACTAATATAGTCTCTTCAAGATAAAAAGAGACAATAGTGGATTTAAGAAACAAAAACATCCATCAGGTTCATGTCAAGAATATATCTAATTCACTACTTCACTGTAGGTGGAAATAAAGCTGGAGAAGAGGATATTTGGGTAAACTTAGCTTTCTTTGTCAAATATTATTAATAGGATAGATAGTATCTTACTCAAATCCATGAAGTTGAATTACAGCATTATTTGATTACATTAAGAAAAATTCTTTTATTATACCCATATTGTGATTTACTGACCTTTCCTCTGGCTGTTTAATACAATGGCTATTTTCATGAACACACATAGTGACTTCAATGAATTTCCCACATTAAATTGGAAAGAAAACTCATTCTACTTACTCTATATTGATATTTCAATATTGATAATCCTGGGAGAACCTAAATGTATGAGATTCCTTTTGGATATACTTCTAAAAGTAAAGAGGATCTTCTATTACTATTCTGATGCCAGGCACCCAATTTTGATGCTCACTTATCTTTCTGGAAAGAAGTAAGGAGAGATCACTCATCCTGAATATAATACTTCCAAAAAAACTACAAATTATTGTTTAATTTGTGAGTTTTGGTTATACAAGTGAGTAAACAAAAATTGGCAAGAAAGAAAAACCTAAATGTATAGATTCCACATTGCAGATCCTCAAGAATTATTTGCTGTGCAAATAATAAGGATAAAAACTAATCAGGGAAAAAAATCATACAAATTTAGTCCTGAAACATATTACTATAATTTAATGAAAGTGTCTCATTTTACAAACCATGAAATTGAGAAATAGTGAATTTATGGATTATTGCAAACCATAAGGTTAGTGCAAACTTTACCTATGTCAGACCAAAAGTATGTTTATTCATTCATATCATGCAGTACTTACCAAGCAATTCCTCTGTGCCCTCACTGTATAAGATAATACAGGAGGTAAAATAATGAAGCAAAGTCAACCTAGGTTAGATTCATATAGTAAAGAAGTAGGGTGAGAACTTAGGTTGTCTAAGTGTGTATCCAAAGGCTACAACTCACAAGTTAAGACAAGAAAAGCAACAGATTTAAATACATAAACTCCTTTTTTCAGATCCATAAAATGGGGAGAATTCTGTCTTCCACATAAGGTTGTTTAAAGTTCAAATGTGATAACATACGTAAAGGGCTTCAACAGATATAAAATAAAATCATAAAAAAGAAAAAGGAATAAATTTTAAAAATAATTAAAATAAGGTAGTAGAAATAGGGACACAGAGAGAGAAATACAGCACCTGTCCATGTGAAGCTGACATCATCATGAGGGACATAATCAAATAATTTTATAAATTTATATTTATAAATTATGAAAAGTGTTAAGGAGGAATACTATAAGGTGTCATTAGATAGTACTAGAAACTCTGACATACTAAGGGATCTTAGAGAGGATTTAACTGAGAAAAACTAGCCTGAATGGTAATAATAGGAGTTCAATAATTGGAGTGTCTAGTGAAGGTGCTGGGAAGGTAGAGAGAGAAGTTCTGCAGAGGCTTTACCAAGTTCCAGGTTCCAAGGTGAGAAAAGCCATTGTGTATTCAAAGATATGAAATAAGTACAGAGTGGCTGGACTCCAGACAGATAAATAAGGCCAGGCTAAATTAGGTAGGCAATGTGGTCAGGGCCAGATAACACTGGAACTTGGTAGCCCATGTTAGACATTTTGGAGTATCATCTAAATTCTATAGGGAGCCATAGATGTGTTACAATAAAAGGTATGGTGTGGACAAAAGTAGATTTCCTTGATAAATGGCTGCAAGATTTCCAAGGAAACTTCTCAGGAAGACGGACAGTATGTACCTTGATATATGGTGCTTCCCCAAAGGGGACTGACCACCTTCTCAATCTCCAGGTTTTTGGGCTATAAAATGGGTTGGGGCAGATAATTTTATTGTGATATCCTACTAGGACCACTTGAGTGAGTTTTCACCCAGTAAAATGGAATGTTTCTTCATTACAAGGAAACAGAGTATATGTTGGTTTCCCATCTATTTAATCCCTTAGGATCCATTTGATCCAGAAGCCATTCTCACAGATGTCTACACATGAATGAACACACACACATACACACACACACAGTTTAATTACCACATGATAATTGTGGTTTACACTGGTAATTGCTTAGTTCTTATCTCAGATAGTTACATACTGCCTCCTTGGTTTTATCTCCCTGGGAATTCAATTCCATTTCAGCTTCTCATCATCTCTAATGTACTTGTGGCAGCCACAACAGAGATTTACAGGGATGCTGATGACCCCAACAATAATACGTTTCTTAATGCTTGGGTGAGATCAGTGTCCCTGAAGTCCTTGGAGGCAAGATGGGGATGTGATAGCTATGATTATGGAGTGGCAGAGCAGATAACATGTAATGGGATATTCACAATATCTTGATCACTCTGCACTTTAGACCTCCCAGATGTGGTCATTGAAAAGCTTTCAGGTAGAGAAGTCCCTTATTGCCTCACATGATGGGAAAGAACTACTTCTTATAGCAAGAAAGCTCATGGAGAATTGAGTTTCAAATTTCTTAGACTTGTATTTTTCTGCCCAAATTCCTCTATCCTGGATCTCAGGATCTTACTCCTTTCTAGTTGGTACTCTTATTTATCCATTACCAAGATAAATTATTTATTTCAACTGCAATTCTACCATCCTAACAATTAGACATAGGTTTAGTCTTTAACAATATCTTTATTAGGATCCAGGTGATGAAAGTCTTCTCTGAAGATATGATTTAGACCCCTGGGTGCCTGCTTGGATTTTCAGGTGAATATATACTGGTTTCAATATCAGCCAACTCAATGGCCCAAACTGATCTATAGTTTCTATTTCCATGGCTTATTCTGTAGGCATTTGTTTTCTCGATACTTGTTCACCACCAGTACTTCATATCAGGAAATCATGATGGCTCTGGATGCCATGGGTTACAAAAGTCCCATCACCCTCATCAAATACATGAATATTTCTGATCCATTTGAATATTTGTTACCTGGAGCTATGTCTAGGACCAGTGTTAGTTATGAAACTAACAAATAACAGATGTCCCACATTAAGCATGCAATTTTAAGAGGATTAAACATTACAATTTTTGCAAAGGAGTGCATATGTTATGGGAGAATCCCATGGAATAATGTATCAATCCCAGGGCTAGCCACTTCTGAGAACTGTTACCACACGTAGCACTGAAGAATGAAGAGTGAGTGGTAAAGATGTGAAGGGAGAATTTTGGTAAAGGGTTGTCTGCCAGGAGGTATGGTCTCTGCCCAAGGATGTAATGAGCTTGTGGCAACCTTTAGGGGAAGTAACTAGGGCCAAATAAACTGATCTTACTTTTGTCACTACTAATGTAAACCATTGGCTAAACCAATTAGGAAGACCATGAATAAATTAGCCTATTGAATCAAGTGATGCATACATCATAGGCCCCTAGAGCAAAGATGAGAGTAGAAAATGTTGAAAAACGGAATTGGAGGGGCTAAAGGGAGATATCAAGCACAAGATATACAATTAGCATTTACATGCAAATAATTCAGTAGAGACAGCTACACATGTAGTAAATATCTTATAGGTTTAGTTCACACATATCTTTAGTTTAATTTCTTAACACCCCAGAATGGAATAAGAACAAATATAATGACATGTTGCAGTTTCACAGAGGATCACAAACTCCAGAATATTTTTCCAGCTTGTTAAAGGAGAATCATTTTCTCAATATCTAATTATTTAAATTGCCTTGTTAGTAATTCCCCAACCTCTGAAATCCTGAGGGGCATAGGAATCTACAGTGCTCAAGATCCAGAAACTGATATAAAAGTTTCTGTGACCACAAGATTTCATTATTCAGGATGATGGTGTTACTCAAAATGTTAGGTAAGTTGCCTATTTCAGATGGTAGAGATAGATGGAAAATTCTAAGTTTGTTAAGAGCTAAAAAAGGGCCTCTTTTCAAGTATCTTCATCATCATACTAGAGCAGATTCTGAGACTGCTGAGAGGACAAAAATGGGTGTATTATTTTTCATGCTTGTGCAAAAAAGGAAAATTAATGACTAGGGAAGAAAAAGGGAGAAAATTTAAACAAAAAACAAGCATCAAAAACCACTTAAAGGAAACCATCCCTGTGAATATGTCAAGAGCAACAGAGGTAGGAATTAAAGTAGCAGAGACTAACAGCAAAAGAAATCAAGAAATGTTTAATATTTCCATTTTGATACTTTTTGAGAAAACAGGAAGTCACATGATCTAAGATATGCAGACAACTTAAGAGTTAGAAAGGATAATTTCAGCTGCTTTGCATACACTTTCAGGTTACCATAGTCTTCTGGTTATGATTAACAAAGAACTCAGCTGTGCAAGCCCTTCTCTCCACTTAGGGACGCAGGTGGATTTCAGGAGAAGAACCAAGGAGATGCATGCCCTGTTTTGATTTTTTGTCCAAATTTCTTATAAGAGTTTTTTCTCCATCTAAGTGGAATTATATTTCTTAAGAGACTAAAAAGGGCCTGGAACCCAATCAAAGTTAATTATCCTTTCTAAATTAATGGGGCTCAGAGAAGAGAACTTAAGGGCGGAGGGAATGGAAGGGAAAGAGCAAAACCTTGGGCTCTGTGATGGAGGATGAGGGCATGGAAAGGACTCTGGGCCAAGGATAGTGGTGATGGTGTAGATAATAGAGATACTGAATGGATTAGAGATTACAAATCAAGGGGACAAAGGAGTGGTATTGGATACCAATTTAGCTCATTGTAATGTTTTGTGTAAAAAGGCAATACCACTGGTTATTACTGTGTAACATCATTAATTACATGTGATGGATAAGTTTAAATATCACACAAGGAACTAAACACATTATATACAATATTTCCTTTAAGTTTTCCTACACTAATATAAGGAAATTATTCCTATTCCCATAAATAGTTGAGAAAAGTGACACTTAGGGAAACTTAGAAAAAGTTTTGCAGGGTCACAGAAATGGAAAATTTTGGCAACAGGATTCAAACTGAGATCTGTTCATCTTTATAAGTGTACACATTGTGCAACACATCTTCACATTTGTTAGCTCCTTGAATAGTCACAGCATTGCAATATAAGCAAGACTGATGTAATAAGTAGTAATCAGAAAATATTAAAATAATAACAAAATGGTAATTATTTCTAAATTTCTCAGACATGATTGCCCAAAAAACTGAATCAGAAGCACTTGAGCTGCTAGAAGGAAAGGAGGTTCCTGGGCATCGACCACAATGTGCTAATTTAGAATGGATGAGCTGGGTACAAGGAGATTCTAATATGCCCTGAATTTAAGGACAACTTGTAATGAGTAATTACCAAGCTCAGCCCTTAATACAGATTTTCTCCATTAATCATTAAAACAAACCATTGGAGAGAGAAATATTCCTTGTTTTACATATTAAAAAAAAAAAAAAAAACTCTAGAGATTTCTTTGATGTCTCAGATTCTGTAAGCAAAGTAGACAATACTAGAACCCATATTATTTGTCTGGAGGTCACACACTTTTTCTATGACATCCCAGCTTTTGCCAATTGGAGCAGGTAGCTCTGATTAGTAAGACATATTTCCTATCCATCAAAATTTATATATCAGTCTAGCTATTGCTAAATGAACACCACCTTCTTTATAAACTCACTGCATATGGGAAAACAAATGACCTGTTATTTGGTCAGATAAACTAATGTGCAGGCAGGTTTCTTTTTTCTTTCTATACCTGTCTGCAAATAATACAAATAGCTGGAGATTACTTATGCCAGGAAAGGCACTTGGGCTGCCACACAATTCTGGTGATTTTAGGGTAGCAAGACTTCATTAAAGGCCACACAGAAACAGATTCTAAGGGCTTTCTCCTCTCAGAAAGAGGACAGTCCATCTATTCATTTAGTAATTCCTTCAGCAAACATTTACTTTTTCTACTCTACACCAGGTACTAGGCTAGGCATGGGGGATGTAGTGATGAATGAAACAGACAAAATTCCTGCCCTTATTACATTTTTGTCTCATAGGGATGACACCCTAAAGTAATGAGGTTACTAGGACTGGTTTACATCCAAGTATCTCCTTTGGTCTCCAAAGGACATAAGAAAAGGTGGCTGGAGCATGGTATTCTCCTGGGTAATGTGACCACTTAGGGATTTCCTCCCGTTGTTTGTCATTCCTTCACCAAATTCCTAGTAGAATCCTAGAAAGTGTTTGTTACAAAGGAAAATGAAAAACTCTGGAGAAGATATTCAGAACGAAGTGGTAAAGTTGCTGAAGGGAACTTTTTTTTTGGCAGTGGATTTTTTTTTTTTACAATTCTTATTGTAAATATATAGAGAGAAAAATGATAACTTTTATGAATTAATAAGTAGAGAGAATCTTTCAAAGAATGTTATGGGTTGCTGTTACACAATTTCAGTTATTTCCTTGTGAAATATAACATATATACAGAAAGTTTATAACTTTCAAAGTATGGTTTAACAAGTGTTTAAAGAGCAAATTTCAAAGAATATTATAACTACCATGTCAGTTATTTTCTTCTAGCTATTCTAATACACTAGAAACTGAAAAAAATATTTATATAAAGATTCAGTGTTCATAATCCTTTGTTAAATCCCATTTTGTCTGTTGCTATCCTCTCTCATTTGATCACTATCTCAATCTTCAGGGATACCTGCACAGTGGCCACTCTAACTTGTTTATATTGAAAAGGGGTGTGAACATTCTGGGGAATGGGGATGCATCTGGTTGATGTTCTTGAGAAGGCTGTTGCCTCTGGGTTTGGGGACTTATCTGGCATAGGAACACTCAAGAGGATTTAAATTTCTGACAAATAAACTTCATGAGTGAAACTTATAGAATCTCGCAAAGAACTTAAGTATTCTTTAATATTTTGTTGACTCCTGTTGATTAGGGCTTAGTTTACTGTGGCCATTTGGAATATCTAACTGAAGCATGCATAAGAGTAACCTCCAGGATAGCCTCTCAACTCTACATGAAATCTCTTAGCCACTGAAACTTTATTCTGTTACCTTTCTTTTCCTCCTTTTGGTCAAGAATGAATTTTCAATCTTTCAATGACAGTGCCAAACTTGCTCCTGGTAGTCATGTCCCATGTTGAGACGGAGTCTCACTTCCCTGGGAATCATGCCCCATGTAGGGCAGTTTTCTGAGGAACCGCAAAACAGTCTTCCGCAGCAGCTGTACGATTAAACATTCCCACCAGCAATGAATAGGAGTTTCAATTTCTCCACATCCTCTCCAGCATTTTATTTTCCAGTTTGTTTAATGGGAACCATTTTAATTGGTGTGAGATAATACCTCATTGTGGTTTTGGTTTGCATTTCCCTTAGCTGGTAAATATGAACATATTTTCATGTGTGGCTTTTTTTTTTAGCTATTTGTACTTCCTCTTCAGAGAAATGTCTTTTCATATGTTTTGCCCATTTTGTAATTGGGCTGTTTGTACTATTGTCTTTGAGTTGTAGGATTTCAATACATATGCAGGATACAAGCCTCTTATCTTATATATATGGTTTCCAAATACTTTTTCCCCTTGAGTTAGCTGCCTCTTCAACTTTTTGACAAATTCCTCTAAGGTACAGAAACTTTTGATTTTCAGGAGTTCCTATTTATCTATTTCTTTTTTTCTTTCATTGCTTGTGCTTTGGATGTACAGTCTGAGAAGCTATCTCGAATACTAAGTCCTGAAGATGTTTCTCTACATTATCTTCTAGGTGTTTTATGATGCTGTCTCTCACCATTGAGTACTATGCTGGCTGTTGTTTTTCACATATGCCCTTTTGCATACTGAGGTCTTTGATCCATCTTAAGTTAATTTTTATATAGTATGTGAGATAGGGGTCCTCTCTCATAATTTTTGATATGGATATCCAGTTCTCCCAGCCCCATTTCTTGAAGAGAATGTTCTGTCCCAGCTCACTGGATTTGGGGACCTTATCAAAAATTAGTTGACCATAGAACTGAGGGTCCATTTATGAACTCACAATTCAATTCCATTAATCAGTATGTCTATTTTTGTGGCAGTACCATGCTGTTTTGATCACTGTCACTTTATAGTAGGCCTCAAAGTCAGGAAGTATGGGTCTTCCCAAGTCATTCTTCTCTTTTAGAATGATTTGGGCAATTCAAGGCCCCTTTCCCTTCCAAATAAATCTGATAACTAGCTTTGCCAAGTCTTCAAATAGGTTGTTGGATGTTGATTGTAATTGTGTTGGATCTGTAGTTCATTTTGGGTATAATTGTCATGTTAATGATGTTTAGCCTTCCTATCCATGAACATGGAATATCTTTCCACTTATTTAGGACCTCACTGATTACTTTTAGTAAAGTTTTGGAATTTTCTGTTAGAAATATTGTACATCCTTTGTTAAGTTTATTCCTAGGCACTTGATTTTTTTTAGTTGCTATTGAAAATGGATTTTTTTTCCTTGAGTGCCTCTTCAGTTAGGTCATTAGTAGTATACAGAAACATTATGAACATTTGTGCATTAGTCTTGTATCCTGCCACTTGCTGAACTTGTTTATTAGTTCAAATTGCTTTGTATGGGTTGCTCTGGATTTTCAAAACATACAATCATATCATCTGCAAATAATGACAGTTTTACTTTTTCTTTTCCAATTTGGATGCCTTTCATTTTGTTGAGTTGCCAAATTGTTCTGCCCAGAGCTTCTAGCAAATGTTGAATAATAGTCATGACAGTGGGCATCTTCATCTCATTCCCAATCTTAGGGGGAAGGCTTTCAGTCTCTCATCATTGAGTACTATGCTGCCTGTTGTTTTTCACATATGCACTTCTTCATATTAATGAAGTCTCTTTCAATTCCTACATTTTGAGGTGTTTTTATCAAAAAACAATGCTGAATTTTTTAATGTTTTTTCAGCATCTGTTGAGATGATCATTTGATTTTTCCCTTTCAATTTGCTAATGTTTTGTATTACATTTATTGATTTTCTTATTTTGAACCTCCCTTGCATGCCTGGAATGAACACCGCTTGGTCATGGTGTATGATACTTTTAATGTGTGTTTGGATTTGATTTGCAAGTATTTTGTTGAGACTATTTGGATCTATGTACATTAGGGAAATTGGCTTGCATTTTTCATTTCTTGCAGTATCTTTAACTGGTTTTGTTATTAGAGTGATGTTAGCTTCATAAAATGACATAAGTAGTGTTCCATTTTCTTCAAATTTTTATTGCTTTTGTTATGGATTATGAACTTTAGCATATATACATAACAGTGATAACATTCAAAGTACAATTTCACAAGTTGTTAGAGAGCAAATTTCAAAGAAGGTCATGGGTCACAGTTCCACAACTTCAGACATATCCGTTATTGTAAAATATAACATACATACAGAAAGATGTCAACGCTTGATATCCAGCTCAACAAGCAGTTATATAGGTAATTTCAAAAATTGTTATGGGTTACAGTTCCATAATCTCAGTTCCTTCCCTATTATGCAATACAAGGTATATACAGAAAAGTTATGACCTCCAAGGTGCAATTCAATGAGCAGCTATAGAGAAAATTCCAAAGGCTGCTATAGACTTCAGTTCCACCATGTCATTTACCTCCTTCTAGCCATTCCAAACCTCAACATCCAAATTTTATATATATATAAAGTTTCAGTATTCATAGACCTTTGTTAAATCTTACCCTTTTTGTTGCTACCCCTGCCTCTCACTTAATCTCTTTTTCATCTTCAGGGGTGTCTAGGCAGTAAGCACCTTAACTTGTTCATATTAAACGGGATGTTGATAGCATGGGGAAGGGGGCTGCATGTGATTGTTGATCTTAAAGAGGCTGTTTCCTCCAGGTTTTAAGGTTTTTCTGGTATAGAAAAAATGGTGGATTTAAGTTTCTGAAAGATAAAACTTAGTGAGTGAATCTTTTATAGACTCTCTGGCAGGACATAGGTATTTGGTAAGGGCAAGGCATACTGTGGCAATTTGGGATGTATAGCTGGAGTTTGCATAAGAGAAACCTCCAGAATAGTCTCGTGACTCTATTTGGGATCTTTCTGCCACTGTGACTTCAGCTTGTTACCTTCTTCCCCCCTTTTGGTAAAGTAGGCATTTTCAATCCCTCACTGCCAGGGCCAGGTTCACTCCTGGGAGTCATGTCCCACATTGCCAAGGAGATTCATTCCACTGGGAGTCATATCCCTTGGGTGTGGTGTGGGGATGGTTATTTGCCAATTTGAGTTTAGAGAGACAAAGGCCACTTCTGTGCAACAAAGAGATTCCCTGGAGGTGCCTCTTAGTCATGATTATAGGATGGATCAGCATTCTAAATGCAACCTTAAATTTTGCAAGAGCAAGCCTCAAGTTGAGGGCTTGATTTATTAAGTGGTGGGTTCCCAAGTTCACTTAATCTATATTCTATCCCAAGATAAATGATCACTTTCTTACATTATCTTCACTTTCATGTACAATCATCATAACTCTCAAATTTAAACAATTATTGTAACATAATACATTCCACTGCTCTTATCAGCTGCTAATTATTATCCCTAGTATTAGTACAGAGTTGATAAGATATTCCTTTTTAATATAGTTTTCAATACATAATAGGTAGTTTTTCATCACCACTCTGTTGTTATCCCTCTGCACCAATGTCATAACTTATAAGTATACCATGCTAATACTTATTCAGGTTATTGGTGCTACTCTGCGGGTTACATGACTTTAAACAACCATTTGCAAACCTGCTCACCATTAATGCTTCACTTATACTTATAATCCCATTAACAGACCATAGTCATACCTGATCATTCCCATACCATTAATATCACCCTCAGTATCATATCTGTACATATACATTATTGTTCCCCCTTCACTAATTGCTGTCTATTTCTAGGTCCCCTATATTCTACATTATAAGACACTTATTTTACATTTTTTCCAGAGTCCACATTAGTGGTGACATACAATCTCTCTCCTTTTGTGTCTGGCTTATTTCACTCAGCATTATGTCTCCAAGGTTCATTCATGTTGTCATATGTTTTATGACCTCGTTCCTTCTTACTGCTACATAGTGTTCCATTGTGTATATATACTACATTTTATTTATCCACTCCTCTGTTGAAGGACATTTGGATTGTTTGCATCTCTTGGCAATTGTGAATAATGCTGCTATGAACATTGGTGTGCAAATATCTGTTCATGTCACTATTTTCAGATCTTCTGGGTATATACCAAGAAGTGCAACTTCTGGATCATAGGGTAACTCGATATCTAGTTTTCTGAGGAACCATCAAACTGCCCTCCAGAGTAGCTGTACCATTATACAGTCCCATGAGCAATGAATAAGAGTTCCAATTTCTCCACATCCTCTCCAGCAGTTTTAGTTTCCAGTTTGTTTACTGGCAGCCATTTTTATTGGTGAGAGACTGATATCTCATTTTGGTCTTGATTTGCATCTCCTTAACAGCTAGTAACGATGAGCATTTTTTTTTAGGTGTTTTTAGCCATTTGTATTTCCTTTTCAGAGAAATCTCTTTTCATATCTTTTGCCTATTTTATGACTGGGCTGTTTGTACTATTGTCATTGAGTTGTAGGATGTCTTTATATATGCAAGATATTATTTTCTTATCAGATACATGGCTTCCATATATTTTCTCCCAATGAGTTGTCTGTCTCTTTACCTGTTTGAAATTCCTTTGAGGTATAGAAGCTTTTGATTTTGAGGAGTTCCCATGTATCTATTTTACCTTTTGTTGCTTGTATTTGAGTGTAAGGTCTAAGAAGCTACCTAGGTTTTGAAAATGTTTCTCTACATTATCTTCCAGGAGATTTATGGTACTGTCTCTCATATTGAGGTCTTTGATCCACTTTGAGTTAATTTCTGTTTAGGATGTGGGGTAGGGATCTTCTTTCGTTTTTTTGATATGGATATCAAGTTCTCTCAACTCCATTTGTTGAAAAAACTTTTATGTCCCAGTTCAGTGGATTTGGGGCCCTTATCAAAAATCAGCTTACTGTAGATCTGGAGGGGGAGAGTCTATTTCCAAATTCCCAAGTCAATTCTATTGATCACTATGTCTATCTTTGGGCCAAAAACATGCTGTTTAGACTACTGTGGCTTTATTGTAAGCTTCAAAGTCAGGAAGTATAAGTCCTCCCACTGTTTTTCTTCTTTAGAATGTTTCTTAGCAATTTGAGGAAATTTTCCCTTCCAAATAAATTTGATAACAAGCTTTTCCAAGTTTGCAAAGTAGGCTGTTGGAATTTTGATTAGAATTGCATTGAATCTGTAGATCAATTTGGGTAGTATTGAAATCTTAATGCTGCTTAACCTAACTATCCATGAATATGGAATATCTATCCATTGCTTTAGGTTCCTTTTATTTCTTTTAGTAAATTGATGTAATTTTCTGTGTAGAGGTCTTTTGCATCCCTTGTTAAGTTTATGCCTAGGTGCTTAATTTTTTTAGTTGCTATTGAGATTGTAATCTTTATCTTGAGTGTCTCTTCAGTTAGGTCATTTCTAGTGTATAGAAACATTACTGACATGTGCATTAATCTTGTATCCCACCACATTGTTGATTTTTTTTTAATTAGTTCAAGTATCTGTGTCATTGATTTCTCAGGGTTTTCCAAATGTAAGATCATATCATCTACAAATGGTGACAGTTTTACTTCTTCCTTTCCAATTTGGTCGCCTTTTATTTCTTTGCTCTGGCTAGAACGTCTAGCACAATGTTGAATAATAGTGATAACAGTGGGCATCCTTGTCTCTTTCCTGATCTTAGATGGAAGACTTTCAGTCTCTCACCATTGAGTTCTATGCTGGCTATGGGTTTCTTATATATTTGCTTTACTGTATTGGGGAAGTTTCCTTCAATTCCTACCTTTTGAAATGTTTTTACCAAAAAAGGATGCTGAATTTTGTCAGATGGTTTTCAACATGTCTGTAGATGATCATTTGACTTTTCCCTGTTGACTTATTAATGTTTTGTATTACATTGATTTTTTTTTTTTTTTATGTTGAGTCACCCTTACATTCCTGGGGTGAACCCCACTTGGTCATGGTGTATGATTTTTTAATGTGTTTTGGATTTGATTTGCAAGAATTTTGTTGAGAATTTTTGCATCTATATTCATTAGGGTGATTGGCCTGTAGTTTTCCTTTCTTGTAGCATCTTTGTCTGCTTTTGGTATAAGAGTGATGCTGACTTCATAAAATGAGTTAGGTAGTGTTCCATTTTCTTCAATTTTTTTGAAAGAGTTTAAGTGTGAATGGCATCAGTTCTTTTTGGAAAGTTTGATAGAATTTCCCTGTGAAGCCATCTGGCCCTGGGCTTTTATTTGTATAAGGGTTTTTGATTTCTGATTGGATCTCTTTGCTTGTGATTGGTTTGTTGAGGTCTTCAAAATTTCCTTCTCTCATCAATCTAGGTTGTTCTTGTGTTTCCAGGAAATTATCCTCTAAATTCTCTAGTTTGTTGGTGTACAGTTGTTCATAGTATCCTCTTATGACTGTTTAATTTCTTCAGGAGCCACAGTAGCATCGCCTCTCTCATTTACTATTTTGTTTATTTGGTTCTCATATCTTTCTGACTTTGCCAGTCTAGCTCAGGTTTTGTCAATCTTGTTGATCTTCTCAAAGAACCAACTTTTGGTTTTATCTATTCTATCTTCTTTTCTGTTCCCATATCATTTATTTCTGCTTTAATTCTTATTTCTTTTCTTCTACTTACTTTAGGGTTAGTTTGCTGATCATTTTCTACCTTCTTCAGTTGTTCCATTACTTCTTTGATTTTAGCTCTCTCTTTTTTTATTGTATACATTTAGATCTATAAATTCCCCCCTCAATACTGTGTTTATTGCATCCCATAGTTTTGATATGTTATGTTCTTGTTTTCCTTTGTCTCTAGATATTTAGCAATTTTTCTTGCAATTTCTTCTTTGACACACTGATTGTTTAGGGGTGTGTTATTTAATCTTCAGATATTTGTGAATGTTCTAGATCTTTGATGATTATTGACTTCAGTTGCATTCCATTGTGGTCAGAGATTGTGCTTTGAATAATTTCAATCTTTTAAATTTATTGAGGCTTGTTTTATGCCCCAACATATGACCTGTCCTGGAGAAAATTCCAGGAGCACTAGAGAAGAATGTATATCCTGGAAATGTGGAATGTAATGTTCTATATATGCCTGTTAAGTATAATTTATTTATCACATTGTTTAAGTTCTCATTTTCCTTATTGGTCCTCTGGTTGATCTACCTATAGGAGACAGGGATGTATTGAAGTCTCCCACAATTATCGTGGAAACATTTATTTTTTCCTTCAATTTTGCCAGTGTCTGTCTCATATACCCTGGAGCACCTTGACTGGTGCATAAAGAATCATGATTCTTATTTCTTCTTGGTGAATTATCCCTTTTACTAATATATTATGTCCTTACTTGTCTTTTATGGCATCCCTGCATTTAAAGTCTGTTTTATCTGAAATGAGTATTGCCACCCCTGCTTTCTTTTGGCTTCAGCTTGCAAGGAATATTTTTCTCCATCCTCTCACTTACAATTTCTTTGTGTCACTGTGTCTAAGATAAGTCTCTTATAAACAGCTTGATAATGGTTCATATTATTTAATCCATTCTGGCAATCTATATCTTTTAATTGGGAATTTTAATTCATTCACATTCAATGTTATCACTGCGAAGGCAATTCTTGAATCAGCCATCTTATCCTTTGGTTTTTATTTGTCAGATGTATTTTCCCTCTCTCTTAAATTATTTTCTTTGAGGTACCCTTACTAAAACTCTTCAGTTCTGTGCCCTACTCTAGTCCTCTCTCCTTTCTTTTTTTTCTCAGCCAGTAGAGCCCCCTTTAGCATTTCTTGTAGGGCAGGTTCCTTGTTAACAAATTCTGTCAGCATTTGTTTTTCTGTAAAAAATTTAAGCTCTCCCTCAATTTAGAAGGAGAGCTTTGCTGGATAAAGAATTCTTGGCTGACAGTTTTTCTCTTTCAGAACTTTCATATGTCATACCACTGCCTTCTTGCCTCTATGGTGCCCAGTGAATAGTTAGTACTTAGTCTTATGTACTTCGTCCCTTGTATGAGGTGAATGGCTCCTCTCTTGCTGCTTTCAGAACTTTCTTCTTCTCTTCAGCATTTGACAATATGATCAGAATGTCTCAGAGTGAGTTTATTTGGATTTATTCTATTTGGAGTTTGTTGGGAATCTTTGATTTGCATATTTATGTCATTTAGAAAGGTTGGAAAGATTTTCCCAGCAATGTCTTTAAATATGTTTCCAAGCCATTTACTCTTCTCTTTCCCTTCTGGAAAACCAATAATTCTGATATTTGTGCACTTCATGTTGTCCATTGTCTACCTGAGATCCATCTCAATTTTTTTTTTATTTCTTTCACCATTTGCTCTTTTCTGCTTCACTTTCCATAACTGTGTCTTTGAGTTCACTAATTCATTCCTCTACCTATTCCAATCTGTTGTTATGTGACTCAAGAATATTTTTAGTTTGACCAACAGTGTCTTCTATTTCCATCAGAGCCACTATTTTTTATTTACTCTTGCAAATTCTTCTTTATGCTCTTCTGGGGTCTTCTTCATGTCCTTTATATCCTGAGCAATGATACTGATGTTTGTGAGGACTTCTTTGATTAATGCCCCAAGTTCTGTGTCTCCTCTGGCTTTTAAATTTGGACATTTGGGTTATGCATATCATCTGGTTTCTTCATATGCTTCATAAATTTCTGTTGTTGGCCTCTTGGAATTTGCTCATCTTGATAGGGTTCTTTTAGGATATGCAGGGTTATTTGAAACTTTATCTATAATTTGGCAGAGCTACAGTTTGGTGGGATGCACTTTCCCTGACCTACAGGAAGACAGTGCTCCTGAGTCACCTCTTATGCTCAGGTCAGTTCTCCTTAAATTAATCTATTCACTTAGTGGGTGTCCAAACCATGTGGCAGTCCAATCAGTGCACCACTTTTCCATGTGCACTGGGGTTTACCAGCCCTGTGGGTGGGGGCATGCCCTGTCCAGTTGGCAGGGAGCCTGCTCCATGGCACAGTGGTCCCAGCCATTCCTGGGGCTGTGGATGGAGTATACTCTGGGGGTGTAGAACTGTGTGTCTCACTTTCAGCTCAAATACTCCACAGACCCTCTCTGCCATGGGCCCATGAGTTCCTGGGATTGGGGAAGGGCCCTTGACACTTCTACAAGGCACCCCTGCCTCTAGGCTGTGCACTCCATGGGCTTCTGTGGAGGAAGTATGGACACAATCACAAGCCCACTGGATCCCAAATTCCCTCAAGGAAGCTCTCAGCCACAGGGCTGTGAAGGGTTGTCTCCAAGCCAGATGCAAAGATGACTGCACAGGGCATAGAAAACTGACCTTTCCATGTTTTCATTTCCAACCTCTAGTCCCTAGCATGAGAGCTGCTTGCTGCAGGTCAGTGAAGGTTTACCACCCATGGCAGGTAGTGAGGAAGGTGTGCAGGGAGTGGAAGGCTGCTCTCCACCTTGCTGTCTGCCAGATCCAGCTGCCCATTCCCAAGCAGCATTCTGGGATGAACACTCACCCATCTTGAACAGAGTCTTTTGGTTTCTACAGGTACAAACTCACTATGGGTGTAGAAGTCCCTGCCCCGCTGGAGGAACTCTGGAACTGCTGTTCCGGAGTCATTTCAGTTCTATATCTAGTGTTTTTCATAGAGGAGAATTTTGCTCTGTCCCTCCTAATCCACCATCTTGGATCTCCTCCTCTTCAATTTTTTAAAGAGTTTAAGCAGGAATATTTTTTCTTTTTGGAAAGTCTGGTAAAATTCCCCTATGAAGACTTCTGGCCCTGAACATTTATTTGTAGGTAGATTTTTGATTACAGATTGGATCTCTTTACTTGTCACTGCTTTGGGTGTGGTCTTCTATTTCTTCTTGGGTCAGTCTAGATTGTTCATATGTTTCCAGGAAATTGGCCATTTCCTCTATTTGTTTACTTTGTTGGCATGAGGTTGTTCCTAGTGTCCTCTTAATATCTTTCTTTCAATTTGTTTGGGATCCACAGTAATGACCCCATCCCATTTCTGATTTTATTTGGATCTTCTCTCTTTTTGACCTTGTCAGTCTAGCTAAGAGTTGGCCAATCTTCTTGATCTTCCCAAAGAAACAACTTTTGGTTTTATTTTTTCTCTCCATTGTCTTTTTTTCTCCAGATCATTTGTTTCTGCTTTATCTTTGTTATTTCTTTTCTTCTACTACCTTTAGGGCTACTTTGCTGATCACTCTCTGGCTCTTCAGTTGTTTGGTTAGGTCTTTGGTTTTAGGTCCTTCTTCATTTTTAATGTGTGTATTAGAGCTACAAATTTTTCTCTCAGCATCACCCTCACAGCATCCCATGGGTTTTTATATGTAGTGTTCTTGTTTTCCTTTGTCCCTAGATATTCACCAATTTCTCTTGCAATTTCTTCTTTGACTCACTGATTTTTTTAGGAGCGTTGTTTAACCTCCATGTATTTGTGAGTATTCTGGTTCTTTGGTGGTTATTGATTTCTAGTTATATTCCATTATGGTTAGAGACTGTACATTGACTAATTTAAATCATTCTAAATTTATTGAGACTTGTTTTGTGACCCAGCATATAATTTGTCCTGAATAACATTCTATGAGCACTAGAGAAGAATGTATAGTCTGGTAATTTGGGATGTAATGATCTATATATGTCTCTTAAGCTTAATTCATGTATTAAATTGTTTAGGTTCTCAATTTCCTTATTGGCTTCCTGTCTGGTTGTTATTCATATAGAAGAGAATGGTGTAGTGAATTCACCTGCTATTATTGTAGAAACATCTGTTGCTCCCTTCAGTTTTGCCAATATTTGTCTCATGTACTTTGGAGCAACTAGATTGGATGCATAAGCATTTATCATTGTTATTTCTTCTTGGTGAATTGTCATTTTTATTAATATATATTGTTCTTCTTTGTCTACTATTACATCTTTGCATTTCAAGTCTATTTTGTCTGATATTAGTATAGCTAACCCTGCTTTCTCTTGGCTGCAGCTAGTATGGAATATTGTTTCTGTCTTTTGCTTTCAATCTTTTGTGTCACAGGGTCTATGATGAGTCTCTTGTAAACATGATATTGATGGATCATAATTGTAATCCATTCTGAAAGTCTGTATTTTTAATTGGGGAGTTTAATCCATTCACATCCAAAGCATTCAAAATTATTACTGTGAAAGCAGTTCTTGAACCAACCATTTAACCTTTGGTTTTTCTTAGATCTATTTCCTCCATACTCTTTTTCCCTTTAAGTCACCATTACTAATGCTCTTCAGTTCTATGACCTTCTCCAGACCTCTCTCTATTGTTTTTTTTTTTTTTTTTTTTTTTTTTTTTGTCCTCAGCTGATAGAACTCCCTTTATTGTTTCTTGCAGGGCAGGTTGCTTCTTAACAAATTCTCTCAGCATTTGTTTGTCTGAAAATTTTAAACTCTCCCTCAAATTTAAAGGATAGTTTTGCTGGATAAAGAATTATTGGCTGACAAATTTTCTCTTTCAAGAACTTAAATATTTCATACCCATTGCCTGCTTGCCTCCATGGTGCTTGCTGAATAGTCAGTACTCACTTATGTGGTTTGCCTTGTATGTGTTGAAACACTTCTCTCTTGCTGCTTTCAGGACTTTCTCCTTCTCTTTAGCATTTGATAATTTTGATTAGTATGTGTCTCAGAGTGGGTCTATTTGGAATTGTTTCTTTGGAGTTCATTGGGCTTCTTTGATTTGCATATTTATATTATTTATAATGGTTGGGAAGTTTTCTCCAACTATATCCTCAAATACTCTTCCTAGCCCATTATTATGCATCTCTTCTCCTAATAGGACATCAGTGATAGTTATTTTTGTGTTCTTCAAGTTGTCTTTCATTTCCCTGAGATCTATTACTATTTTTTTAAATTTTTTTTTCACCATTTGTTCTATTGTGCATTCACATTCAATTGCATTGTCCTCTAATTCACTTATTCTTTCCTCTGCCTCCTCAAATTCTGCTGTTCTATGTCTCTAGTATATTTTTAATTTGAGCCACAGTATCCTTTATTTCTTTAAGATCAGCTGTTTTTAAATTTATGCTTTCAAAATCTTTATGCTTTTCTAGAGTCTTCATGACATGCTTTATGTATTTAGCCAACCAATTGAAGTTGTTTTGGAGATTTGTATGTATTTTTTGATTAATTGCTCTGATTTCTGTGTCCCCTCTGGCCTTTTAATTTGGTCATTTGCCTTCCCCATATCTTTGTAGGTCTTCATGTACTTTGGAATGTTCTGCTGACTTCTGGGCATTAGCTTATATTGATAAGGTTATTTTGGGAAATGCAGGACTACCTGGACATTTATTTTAAAATTGGAAGAACCACACCTTACTGGAGTGCACTTTCCCTGTCTTCCCAGCAGATGGTGCACTTGAGTCTTCTCTTACACTCAAGCCAGGTTTTCCCCAACTATACCTGCACACAGGGCATTGTCTTAACCAGGTGCAAATCCAATCATTGCACCAGTTCTCCTTGTGCACAGGTACTACCAGCCCTGGTGGTAGAAGGAGGCACTGTGCAGTTCAGCAAGAAGTATGTATAAGGGTACAGTTGCTCTGGTGATTCACAGGTCTCCAAGTGGATCATTCTTGGGCTGTTGATGTTTCATGTTACACCCTCCAGCTCAAATGTTCCCTGGTCTCCACCTTCCTGTGCCCATGAGCCTCTAGGGTAAAGGGGTGGGTCCTGGTGCTTCCATGTGGCACCTTCACTTATCCCCACCTCTTGCCTGTGCACACTTCAGTCTTCTGTAGAGGAAGGGTAATGGGGTCAACAGATGTCCACTGTTTCCTGAATTCCCTCATGAGACCTCCTGACCACAGGTCTAAGGAGGATTATCTCCCCAGCTAATTGCTGAGATGGTACATGGGAGTGGATAGCTGCTTCCCCCTCCTCAACCACAGAGCTCACAGCTGCCATTCCTGGCACAGTCCCAGTTGAATAAACTCACTCCATCCTTTCATATGTAATTTCTCAGCTTTTTCATCCAAGTCTCCATTATGTTTTGTAGAGGTCCTTTGTTGGCCACTCATACACTGGGACTGCTATCCTGAGCATTTTCTGCATTTTCTCCAGTTTCTTCTATGGGGATAAGTTTGCCCTGCCTCTCCTATTCCCCCAGTGTCCCAGAAGACTGAAGGAACATTTTTGAAGTATGTATTGCAATAATTGGTCATCACAACAATTGGGAGCTGTACTGGATATAAAATATGTAAAACACAAGGATAATACTTGTCCTGGATGTGTGAGATAGCCTCTTTCAAAGAAAAATTTCCAAAATCTGACCTCCAATGCCTTCTGTAAAAGACCTTTAGAATTATGAATTTGAAATCTATTCCTCCTCAAACACAAAGTATGTTTGATGTATTTTAATATATACCCATTTTTCTAGGAATGCAACTATGAGAAAAATCAAAAGAAGATTTTAATTGGCTTGTTTGAAAGTTTTTACCCAGAAATGTTTACTATTGTAGAAAAAGATTATATACACACAAAGAATATTTTTGAAATGTAATGTATACTATCTTGCACAGGATTTGAAAATAGAGGAAAGAATTTTATTTGTTTTCTTAGAACTTTATCAAAAATTATTCAACAAATTGGGAAAATCCTATGACCAATGTTAATGCCATTCCTGATATTTCAGTAATAAATATATTCATTTTGATTCTACATATATGTGCATCTGACTATTTCAATAAATTTCATAGCATTGACATATTAAAATGTACCTTATTTTATTGTAGTTCCTATCTTATACAGGTTATAATATGATAATTGGATTAAGAATGCTCTCTATACCACCTTTTTGTTACAGATAGGATAGTCCCATCCGTCGATGTATGTATTTATTTGTATTTGTAGGTAATTTAAATAATTGATAAATTTTGTTTGTGAAGTATAAAGAAGGTAATAAAAATATCTGTTAAATGAAGGATATTTTTTAATTTGATAGGTCAGAATTATTGCTACAAAGATAAAAAATTAAGATATTTCTTTTTTGGGAGCTACAGACATGGCTAATTAGACAGACTGTAAAATAATTCTATACTCCAGATATTTACCCACAAAAGACTCACATTCAGTTTATTGAAGATAATGGGATAGATTTATTTCTTTGTCTCCACTCTGTAATTTCACCCTGATTTTCAATATAGTTTCCTACTGTTGCATTTATGGTGATTGTACCAAAATCAGAGAGGAGAACTTCCAGTGGGTTTACAAAAGGGGAGAATGTCATCACATGGTGAACCATAGGGAACTTCCAAATTTTTGGAGATATTTACAAATTATAGATTTTGAGCAGGAAAATTGGGGAAGGCTTGCTTGCTTATGCCTAAATGTAATTGATTATCCCAATTTGTTTTCTCACAAAAACAATATTTTTTTCTTAAAAAAATTTAACATTGTCTGAAAGTTCTTCCATATTTATTTATTTGTTATTATGCACCTCTCCATTCTAGACTAAAAGCTCCATAAGAGTAAGGGCCCATGTTGTTATCCTCACTACTGAATCCCAGGGCCTAGAAAAGCACATGGGGCTCAATAAAAATGTTGTGGAAAAATGAATAGACCCTACCAGCATTATGGCATTCTTCTTTAAAAATCATTTTACAGAAAGGAATATATTGAGGTTCAGAGAACTCCATTCATCTGTCAATGACAGGAAAGATTCCTATACAGAGTTCCCTACTTCTAAAACCTGCAGCCTTAAACATAACATGTGGTCCTGTTTATAGAAAACTTTCATTTGATACCTAGTGAGGGAATTAACTCTCCTCTACTCCATTTGTAGGTGATATCTTCTTTAGCCATGGAGAGAGGCAATCACACTGTGAATGAGTTCATCCTGCTGGGCTTCAGCAATGACCCAGTGTTGCAGTTGATCTTATTTGTGGTGTTCCTATGTATGTACTCAGTGACTGTACTGGGAAATACCACTCTCATGGCACTCATCTGTAATGACTCCTGGCTCCACACACCCATGTATTTTTTCATTGGGAATCTGTCTTTCCTGGATCTCTGGTATTCCTCTGTCTATACCCCAAAGATCCTAGTGACCTGCGTCTCTGAAGACAAGAGCATCTTCTTTGCTGGCTGTGGAGCTCAGTTCTTCTTCTCTGCTGGGCTGGCCTTTACTGAGTGCTACCTGTTGGCTGCCATGGCTTATGACCGTTATGTTGCCATTTCCAACCCACTGCTTTATGCTCAAGCCATGTCAAGGAAATTGTGCATTTGTTTAGTGATATGTTCCTATACTGGAGGCTTCGTCAATGCAGTAATAGTGACCAGCAACACATTCACATTTGATTTTTGTGGTGGCAATGTAATTGATGACTTTTTCTGTGATGTCCCTCCTCTGGTGAAGTTGGCATGTGATGTGAAAGAGAGCTACCAGGCTGTGCTCTTCTTCCTCCTGTCCTCCAATGTCATTGCCCCCACTGTGCTCATACTGGCCTCCTACCTCTTCATCATTGCTGCCATCTTGAGGATCCACTCCACACAGGGCCAATTCAAAGCCTTCTCCACCTGCTCCTCCCACTTGATTTCTGTCACCTTGTATTATGGCTCTATTCTCTACACCTACACTCGCCCAAGTTCTAGCTATTCCCTTGAAAGGGACAAACTGGTCTCTACATTTTACACTGTGGTCTTCCCCATGTTGAACCCCATGATCTACAGTCTGAGGAATAAGGATGTGAAAGAAGCTCTGAAAAAACTCTTCAAGTTAACATAATCTGAGATTTGAAATGACATAAATTAATTAAATAATTTCTAAGAGATAATGGAAAACTCTCAGTGGAAGGTTGGAGAACTTAGGTAAAAAACAAGAATTTTGTCTATTAAAGGAATTTCACTAGAGTAATTTTACTTCTTTGTTTTCGTGTCTGTTTTATTTTAGGGATCTGACTTTCATATATACTGTAGAAAATGGATTGTGCTTGATATTACCATATATTTTTAAAAGCACTGTTTTGATTTAATACAGAATAGAAGAATATATTGTACATCTGGGATCTCAAAGAATTAAATTTGATATGACTATCTACTCTAAAATCATCATTTATTTTCCCACTAATGGATTTGATAATAAGTGAATGGGAAGAAAATTTAATGGATTATTGATGTTTCTGGAATGTACTCTATCCCTCTACTCAAGGACTCTCAGAGCATCTGTGATGATAGAAGAATAAAAATGTTAAGAATATTGTGATGAAAAAAGAGAGGGCAGTGAAGAATTGGGAAATAAATGCAAGTGAAAGGAAAGATCAAAAATATCAGAGCTAATACAAATAATTAAATACAGGAAATGTGACCTAAAATTCAATTTAGTTTAATTTTTTAAATTTAAAATTTAATTTTTTTAATTTAAAAATTAAAAAACAGGTTAAAATTTTAAACTTGTTCATTTCATAAAGATATATAATACTTCAATACTGAAGCTCTAACTTGAATTGTCAAGCTCAAAAAATAATCTTTTACTTGTAGTGTTATAGAGAGTACTGAATAAAATACAACTAAAAATATGCTAGAAGCCAGGTATTGAGCTGCCAGCTTTCTTCATACAGCCTTCTGATGGAAGAAAATGATCCTTGTGTCTAGAATACAGTGGGTCTTTGTTTGATTATTTCATTTGTTAACACTTGTTCTTAATTTCCCCTAGTTGAGCTATGGTGTTTTGCCATGAGGGAGATTACTGTGCAGTATCCCTTTTATGAGACAGAAATCACTCTTACATGGATATACCATAAACAAGACAATATTCTGTGGTTTTAGAAAAATAATTTTAGAATCTAAACAATTATTAAACACTTTGCCTAATATGAAGTTAACTTAGAAGGGAGAAAGTTCAGACAGAAATGTTCTGTATACTCAATTCAAGCTGTAGGAAGGAATTTTGAGAGGACACCTTACACTCAGTAAATAGTTCTAAAATTATGATTGCATTTCCAAAGTCTGACTATACCATGTATTCTCCTTATCCAATACAGTTTCCTTCCAAAGCCTCAAAATCAAACCAGAATCACAAGAAAAATCCAAATCCTTTTTCCTCTTTCCAAGGACTCTCAGAGGCAAACAAGAGGATAAAGTTTGAGGAAAACCTAAAACTGCAATTTGGCAACATATCATCCTGCAGGATGGGAACAACCTAACAGCATAGGTTTAAAATATTTTACATCACATCAAAATATTACAAACTAAAAAGTGATTTACATGACATTTCATTTTTATGTATAATTTGCAGAATTCAATTGAAATATAACAATGTATACAAACAGATAGTCAATAATTTGGAAAATGAAATGAAATCATTCACTGAAAAGAATAATAATGTCATCTCAACTCTGTAGTGGTACAGTCTGTGCTGCTTTCCTGAAAACCACTTTAATATCTTTGTTCCTCATGCTATAGATGAGAGAGTTGAGTAATGGGTTCACCACAGTGTAGAACAGGGCAGCCACTTTGTTTCTCTCAAGGGAATAGGTGGAGCTCAGCCTGGAACACAAGAAAAGCAAGTACCTGTAGAAGAGAATAACTGAGATCAGGTGGGAAGCACAGGTGGAGAAGGCCTTGCACCTTTCAGAGGCAGAGCAGATCCTCAGGATAGCCTGGAGGATGTTGAAGTAGGAAATCAGGGTGTTAAGTATGCTGGAGAGGACTGTGAAGCCCACCACACCCAGGAGGACTTTTTCATAGACCCAGGTGTCTGTGCAGAACCTTTTTATCAATGATGGGACATCACAGAAGAAATGGTCAATGCTATTTTTACCATAGAAACTCAGGTGGGAAGTGTTGGCAGTATGGGCTATGGCATTCAGGAAACCTCCTATGTAGGCCGCAGCAACAAGGCCAGTACAGAGGGACCTGATCATGGTACCTGAATAGAGTAATGGGCTACAAATTACCACATGGTGGTCATAAGCCATGGCTGCTAGGAGATAGGACTCAGAGTAGGCTACAGCACAGGAAAAGAAGAAGTGGGCCCCACATCCAGCCAAGGGATATACATTTATCTTCTGAGACACAAATGGATAGTATTACTGGCGTGTACACTGATGTGTACCAGAAATCCAGGAAAGACAGATTACCAATGAAAAAGTACTGGGTGTGTGCAGATGGGAATCAATCCTGATTAACATAACCAAGGTCATGTTCTCTGATAAGGTCACTAAGTGGAGAGTCAGAAATATTCCAAATAGAATCAGCTGCAACTTGGGGTCTGCTGAGAAGCCCACCAAAATGAAGTCAGTCAGGATAGTGTGATTTCCCACTTCCATTTCCACAGAGCAGAAAACCTAATTAAGACTATGAGAAAAAGAGTGATTTAGTGATTCTTCTCTTATATGAAGTAAACCAAAGTTTTATGTCAGCAGTTACCAAGAGGTTTTTGTTCTTTAATATCTAGAATTATAGAAGTTAAGTCTGTGGTTTGGGGAAACCAGTAGAATTGTATTCAGAATTTAGATTTAAAAGTAGGGCTTCTAACTTATTAACTGTTAAATGCAGGTCCAAAATCCCTTATTTTCAACAGAGTTGAGAAAAAATGAAGCTCATAAAGATTACTTATACTTCCAGACAGGTCATCCTATTAAGTAAAATAGACATATATGAAAGCATCAGCCCAATAATTGGCACACACAAAATGTCAGCATCCTGCCACATATTTTTGAGAAATTATTATGTGCCAGCTATTTTGCTGATATTGATACAAATACCAATACAGTGATAATGTTCCTGATATTATTAGTAAAATTAGCAAGAATTATATATTACTCACTATGGGCCAGTTAGTAATCTGCCATATACCTGACCAACTTAATCCTCCCAAATGACCTTATAAGTTAGGTATGATAATGAATCTCTTCTTATACTGGATGAAAAAGAAGCTCAGAGCATTGTTTGTTTGATTTTTATTTTTTCTTGTGTAAAAACCCTACATAGAGCCCACATGGGGCCCAGGTCCCCTGCATGGCCCTGGTGTGGGTCTTTACATGATGTTTAGTGAATTCATGAGAGGGAGACTTGGTGAACAAGGTCTCTTTGCAGACGTTGAGGGAAAGATAGCTGCTGGTCTTGGAGATGTTATTGAAGGTGGCCGTCAGGAAGTTACCCAGGGTGGTTGTGCAGGCACTGGCTGAAGTGTAGCAGAGGTCAATACAACCATCAACATCAGTATCTTGGGCACAGAGGTCGAGACAATGCCAGTACCCCAGGACATGGATGAGACACACCAGCATGGAGTCCAGGTGTCCTGTCACCTTGCATGGGAAGGTGTGGGCTTGCTGATCTTGTTCCCCCATTAGTCTTGGCACACAGGTATGATGAAGAGCTTGGCCAGAATGATGATCCCATGAATGGTGGTGGTTACCTCCTTGGAGCATGTGCCAGTTTGGATCCATTTTGCCCCCTGGAAAAGCCATATTCTTTAATGCAATCTTGTGGGGGCAGACTTCTTCATCAGTTGATTAGGATAGAACCTCTGAATTATTTCCATGGAGGTGTGGACTCTGCCCATTCAGGGTGGGTCTTCATTAGATCACTGGAGTCCTTTGAAGGGCACTCACACAGAGAGCACAGAGGATAAAACACTTCATGAGTAGCTGAGAGACATTTTGGAGAGAGCTGTTGAAAGCTGATGCCTGCTGACACTGAGAGATGCTTAGGTATGTGAACAGAAGTATGTTTGGAGATGTTAAGCTAAGAGATGAAGCCTGGAGTTTGCCCCAGAGAAACAAAGAGATAACCCACTGATGATTAGAGAGAAATACTCAGGGAGAAAGAAGCAAGAATGCACAGGAGCTGACAGAGAGGAGCTGAAACACAACTCAGAAGCAAGGGACCAGCAGACTCCAGCAAATTGCCTTCCCAGCTGACAGAGGTGGCCCAATGCCAGTGAAGGTATCCTCCTGTTGATGCCTTAGTTTGGACACTTTTGTGGCCTTAGGACTGTAAATTTGTAACCAAATAAACCCCTTTTATGAAAACCAATCCATCTCTGGTATTTTGCATAACAGCAGCATTAGAAAACAAGAATGGAGCACTTAACTCACAGACTGGCAAGGCAGGCCATGGTACTGTATGATTTCCACAAAGTACTGGAACCCAGTCCACTGGCCAGCCCAGGTCTGCTGTTACACAGATGTACTTTTCAGAACATCCTGTTTGATGGCTGTCCAAGGTTGCAGTGTTAGTAAACACAGAGCTGTTTCAACAGAGAATTTTGTTAAACTAGGGTCCATGCTCTCAACGATGAAGCCAGTTTCCTGTGTTGTTTTTCTCTCTTTTCTCCTGACAAAAGCAATGTTTGTTACTTTCTGACAATCTGAATTTCTTTTTCAACTAGAAACAACTTTAAGAAATATGTTTCTTAAGAATGCTTTATTTTCCAATGCCATCCTTTGATTTCAGACTTACAAGTGTAGTTGGGACATTTTTTGATACTATGGATGTTGAATCTTAGGAAGAACCCACTTTTTCTGTCAAGGTATTCAGAAATCATGAAACATTCAAAGTTTATGTCCTGTTGCTCCAAAGTTTTTGAGAAAAACTAAGATGAGTCATCTTTGTAAAAACAATATGTTTAGCAAATTAGAGGTGATGGTCTCTGTAGCCAGCTGACATCCCACCTGTCTGTAATAACAGTGTGAGAGAAATGAAGCCAATAAAAGGACTATTATTTATACACTTTATTAAAATATTTACCCATGAGCTCAGCTGGTGAGAATGATGAACCTGAAATGCAAATCCAAGTCCTCTAACTTGAGGTCTAGTGTTCTGGCTTGTCAGGATGTGAGATGTGGATGTCCTAATTTTTTTCAAATATAATAATGTTTCCAGAAGCTATGAATTGAGTGCTGACATGGGTGAAGGCTCTCAGGAATCCTGAAAGGCATTCTGTTCCTAAAACTACTAATGGTGAGCTTTCCTCATTAGAACACGTGCAAATGCTTTAGACCCTACAGCCTAGGTTCTTTATGACCTGGATTCGGCTTCCCTTTACCACCTTCTGTCTCACTACTTGTCTTCATCCACTCAGGATTTCATGTGAACCAGATTATTCACACAGTCTCCCCATAATAATACTGCCCAATTTATGAGATGCACAGTTGGAATTAGAGCACTGTTCTACCTTTATTTGTACTCTAAAATCTTTTCCTGAATTTCCTCAAGCTTGAAATCATATTATGTTGGAAGAAATTTATGAGTATTATGCACACAATGTACAAAATGTTTGGTTATAAAATGACTTTCTCAATGGTTACACTGAATTTCCTCTCCACTGTGACCTATATGAACTTTTTCATTGACACCCAGCTCTTCCCTTTCCCACCAACCCTAGAGAACAGATGTCTTTCCTATTAGTAAAACAGTGAATCTTAGTTTGAAGAAAACAGCCATGTGGTTAGAAGCTATGCCATGTAGGATAAACAGCACTATATTCAAAGGTTATACCGAGAAGGATAAAATAAACTATTAAGGAAGCTTGATAGACCAATTTGTAATCCTTAATTTGAAGGCACACACAGCTACCACACAACACCAATGCTTCAACCCCACCTCCCTTTGTTCAAATCTTAAAAATATTGTCCTGTCCTCTGCTCTGTGCAAACCATCATAGTAGAGTTGCTATTTCTCCTCCCACTGCTGAGGATGAGGAACCCAACTAAGTCCCCAATAAATTCTCTATTTTATTCACCAAGGAGGACTTGTCTATGTCATTCTTTGGTTTGTCATACCCCTCTCAATTTAGATCTGGGACTTATTGAGCTCAGTTTAATACAAAATAATTTGGCAAAAAAATGGAAATGTCTGTACAAAGGCAATTACTATAATTCCTGTTTAGCCTCTGAAGAAACAAACAAGTGATAAAATAAATTTTCTAGTCTATTGCTCCATAATTCCTCCTAGAGGAAGAAATATTTAAATGAGACCTTAAAAACTGAGATCCATTGACCCAGATGGCAACCCATTGTAGGGGTACAGAGAGCTGGGAGAGCAACCCCATCAGAAGAACCAGAATTTATCACAGTTGTCACATGGAAGGGAGCCAGTGAGTTCAAGAACTAAAAGAGATTGAATAAAGATGGGGTGGGGCAAGCTAGCAGCAGAGAAGCTGGGCAGGTCACCAGATCACAAAGAGTTTGGGGGCCATATAAAGGAATTTGAACTCCAACCCAAAACAGATGGAATCCATGGTCATTATGAGGAAATCACTACATCAGACTTAAACATTCAAAGTTCATTCTGGCTACAGGCTAGAGAATGAACAGAAGGGAAGCAAGTCTTCTAACTAGAAACTTTCTGAAACCCCCATTCTTCTGTCACTTGTTAAGACCAATCCTTTCATAAAGACAGGAAAAGGAGGCACTATGAAGTACTAAAAAAATGTATATTGTATAAATTGTGAATCATCCTAGCACACAGGACCCAAAAACAGTCAGCCTCAACCTCTCTGACAAACAGGAATTTATAATTACAGAGCAATTTATCTTCATGGTAATGGGGAAGTCCCTAAGACAAGGTCTTTTAAAGTCACAAAAGCTTCCTCCTATGTTTTCACCACAAGATATTACAAATTTTCTTAACATTTACAGATAAAGAGATTTGATCAAACCTTTAATGCTCTAGTAGAAGACCCAATATTATAGTCAGCTATTGATTTCTGTGTGTAATTCAATCATACTGCAAATTCATCACATTATTTTTCAGTACTAAAGCTATGCGAAATAGGTAAAGAAAGAAGTAAACAGCCACAAACCAAGGTTCAGTTTGTATATTGCAATAAATAAATAAATAAATAAATAAATAAATAAATAAATAAGAAAATAAGGCTACATTTCTTTACAGGCCCTGATGTCAAGAGTGGAGTCTGTTTTTATACCCTTTGAGTCTGGGATGGCCTTTTGGTTTCCTTCAGCCAATAAATTGTGCCATATTTTGTGCCATTGAATTCCAGTAAGCGTGGGTCTCAGAGGTTGGATTGCTTCTCTTCTCACTTTTAAAATCCTGCCTCCACCATGTAAACAAAACAGGATTAGCTTTCTAGATTTCAGGCCAGGTTCTCTCTCTCTCCCCAGCTGACAGAAAGTTGGCCACCAGATATGTAAGTTGGGTCATTCTAGATCATTCTTCCCAACTGAGTGAAAAACTGAGCACAGACAATTAAGCAAGCCCAGCTAAGTGCTGATAGGTCTGATAGAGGAAGAATACATAATTGTAATATACCCAATCAAATCTTGTGTCCACTGCTTAGAAACTCTGCAATCTTGGGAGATCTCTTAGCAACACCTCAACCTAAATTTCCCCACCTTTAGAAAGGTAGGAAAAATGTTTACGTTATTAGATATGCTAAGGATTAAAGAAAATATGTGTGAGATATGTAGTCCATTGTCTGACATACAATGATAATAAATGGGAGCTATTTTTAATAAGTGAAAGGAATAAAATCTCACCTACTTATATAATAACTGAGCTTGAGGAAGTAAAATTGGAGCAAGTTTCTAATAGAAAATAAACCCAAATGGGATTTTCAGTCAGAGTCTTCCTAAAATCCTTTTAGTTTTATATTTTTGTCAGCTACTCAATGTGATTTTAAAAAGGAGTGATAGGCTTGGAAATATAAGTTCAATGGCCTAGGTTTGAGAAGCTCTGAGATTGAGATTCAGTCCTGACACTTACCTCCTGTGTTATTTTAAGACCCTCACTTTTACTCCTTAGAACACAATACACAGAAAAATTTGGTTGATCACAGAAACCAGTTTTTTATGATCCCAATCTTTTAACATCTCCTCTGATACCATCATAAGGTAAGAATAGCACCTCAACCATGAAAATACAGTATGGGAGAAAGATTGACAATCTTTCATACATATGTATATTTTGGAATATATGGGAAGATCTCACCCTTTTTTTTCTGAAGGGAGAGGCACAGTAGACTGGAGACAATAGCATTTTTCAACTTTAAATTTTGTCTTCTTATAGCTGTTTGTCTAAAAATCAATTTCCATATGAACTAGTGTATTTTCTCTCCCACTCACATGTCTTGACCTATTTAACTGCAGATAATTAATGGCTGTTAAATTTTGGAATCCAGACCTCTTTAAAGAACTGATAAAAGCAAAAGATCACTCCACCAGAACACACATGTATAACTGTAAAATTTTAGAGTTTTCTCAAATTATCAGAAATCTATCCAGGAATTTCTGGTTATGATATTCATATCTAAAATTTCCCACTTAGAAGACACCTAAATTTCTTCCAGTGTTAACATTCTATAATTTTAAGAGATGAATAGTAGATATATCAAACTTAGCATGTTTAAAATTGAATTCCTACATTTCACTTCCAAATACAGATCTATCTACTCATTCCCTAGATTAGTTAATAAAATTACTTCTAGCTTCACAAGGCAAAAATTTGCCATTATCCTACTCATTTTCCTTCCTATGTTCTCTTCAATCTTCCAGGAAATTCCTGATGTAATTATGTTTTTACAAATGCTGAATCTGACCATCTCTCACCACCTCTACTGCTACCATCTGAGTCCAAACATCATTTATGTTAAATGTATTGCAATAATTTCATGACTGTCCACACCGCTCAGCCCCTACTGTCTATAGCCTACATTCCTTTAATAGAAAAAGGCAGGTCATGTCATTCCTGTTCCTGTGCATACTCCCATTTTAATCTAAAGTCAAATTCCATACAAGGCATTCACATTGCTCTATAAGCTGTCCCTCCATTAATAAGTATTTTCATCTCCTAACATTTACCCCAACATTCACTCTGTTCCGGTCTTGCTGGCTTTCTCACTGTTTCTCAGAAATTCCAACCATGCAGTAGTAAGAAGGAAGTGTAAAGAAAAGAGGGGACTCATCCCCAAGCCCTCAAATTCATCTTGAATTTGAAATGAATGGAATAAATGCATGAATGTGAAATAGAAGGTACAGAGACTTTCAGACCTGTATGGTTTCTCAGAATGTTTCCTCCCCTGTAACTGTCCTGTTCCCTGCTTCTTTCACTGGGAACACTCAAAATTTGGTGTAAGAACTGTCCCTCTGGCTAATGAAAATGAGTATCAACAAATGAAAATGTCTTCCCCTGACAGCCCAGAAAACACACTCAAGGGTCAAAAAGCATGTCATGTTTTCTGTCCCTTAGGTTTCTCCACTATGGAAGGGAGTATGTGATGGCTCCAGAGCAACTACCAGACTGAATTTCCAATTTGGAATGAGGGCCAGATACATTATTGGATGGCACCATATTTCAGAAGGCTGCATATGAATGTGTGACTGTATGAGTGTGCATGTGGATGTGTATGTTTCCATGCTTGTTTGTGTGTCTGTGTGTGTGCATGTGTTTGGCACAACAGTGATCACTAACAGCCAGGCCAGACTCTGCATCCCCATTCCTAATGTCAGCTGAGGGCACAGAGAGACCAAAATGCTTTGCTTCCCCTGATACCAGGTACTTAGCCTTGGTCAGAAGGGCAATTTCTTGGAAATATCACACTTTTTCCCCTCCTCGGATATTTTGGATTGCCTCTGCTCAATGTATATATGTATTTCTTCCACAGGCCTTTTGAAATCCTTTTATGCAACAGCCCAGAAAAATTTACCTCTGTCTCCAAAGACTCAATTATAATTCATTTGTAGTTTGGGGATGGTACATTATTTAGGACATGGTGAAATAAGGAATGTTTAAAAAAATTGACCCTTTATGTGTCGAAGACCGGCCTCAGCAATGGTCAGGGTCCTGATAGGGGAGCTGGAGTCAGCGAAGAAAGGAGACAGACACCTTGTCATGTCTGGGTACGAAGATGGAATCTCTGACCAAGCAGAGCATCGGAGCCTTATTTTTATAATTCTCTATAACATACGCACTAGCATTCAGGCACACAATACTAGAATAGTTTGGCTAAATCTCAGACATTATTTATTCTTACACAGTGATCAATGGGCTTGCAGGGACAGACTCCCTGAAGCGTAGCAAGGCACAGTGTTCGGGCACAGGCATAGCAGTTCCTATTATTTAGTACCAAGCAACCTATAACTATTTTTTGTGTTCATGTTTTTGAATCTGTTAATCATTACCTTTTTGTTTCTTCTAGCTAACTCTTTCAAAGCTTGGGAAGGGGGATTACCGCCTAGTTGACAGGTGGCCAGTGGGAGTGAGCAGAAAGGGTGACCTATTGTCTTCTAAGAAAGGAGCAGGCATTGTCACTTGCACTGAAGCTAATGCAGGGTAAGCCGCTGGCTCATTAATGTAGCTAGGTGTGGGAACATGTTACCATCACAGAGCCCAAAAGACGCTAAATGAGAAAAAGAGGCAGTATGAATATAAGAAACAGCAGCAAGAAACAAATTCCTTTTAGGTAGGAGTCATAGGTGCCACTCGATGCTCCGCCTTGTGGAACGGTCACCACGACATGTACTGAAGGCCCAGGGACCGTGCCACAAGGCCGACTGCCGGGTGCTGAATTGGCTGCCCACATTTATGGATATTTCAGTATATAAATATTAAATGTTCCATAGAAATTTTCAAAATTGTGCTAATTAGATTTCCTAGAAGATAACATGTGGTCATAACAGTGTTCTTTGCTTTATGTTTTTCACTCTGGCCACGCTATCCTTTTCTACCTTGTCTTCTGCAAACTCCTATCTATCCAATACGAGTAACCTTTTATGTTGTCCCAAACTTATGTTTCTTATTTAAAAATGTTGTTACATTTAGGAAATAAGTTGCATCACATTGAATTATTCTTCATTTTAATCATGAATTTATTATATATAAAACTGAACAATCAAAGAAATACAAACATTCACAGAACCTTGCTTGTTATAAATCAGTGTTTTATACAATACAGTTTGCTATTCTGGATTATGCCTTGTGCCAGTTTAGATATATTATGTCCCCCCCAAAAGTCATATTCTTTAATGTAATCTTGTTGGGGAAGATGTATTAGTGTTGATTAGGTTGGAATCTTTTTACTGAGTGTCTCCATGGAGATGTGACTCAATTAACTATGGGCAAAACATTTGATTAAATTATTTCCATGGAGATATGGGCCCTGCCCATTCAGGGTGGGTCTTGCTTTAATCACTAGAGTCCTATAAAAGTGCTCACAAACATAAGGAGCTCAGAGCAGCTGATAGAAACACTTCTCCATTGGTTCAATACCATTCTTTCTCAATTCCCACCCCAATAAACCCCTGGGCCCAATCATCACTTAAACCATAAGCTAAATCCCTGTCCATCTTGACCAACTGACCACCCTCAAAAGCAAAACATGAATACAGCTCTCCCTTTGTCTCAAGTGGGTGGAAGCTTTACTTCAGACCCCCACAATGCTAATGGTGCTTTTCTTTCCAGCCCCCACCCTGGTGCTCAAATAAAACTTTCCTGCATGAAAGTTGATTGGTCTTCATGCCTCTATGACTGTGCCCCAAAATTTCTAACATAATGGTGCCAAAATCCAGGATTGAGACCAATCAACCCTTGGGGAACTTCCACACTGCAATTGCTGAACAATTACCCAACACCAGACATCAATTCACATTCCATGGGTGAGTTTTGCAGTTTCTCTAGAAGGTCCTGTCCATTTCTCATTTCTCTCAGCTGCCAAAAACCCTAGCACTAGGTCAGTGACCTTCCCCACTGAGAGAAACTGTTCCTGAGGCCAGACCCCTCTTTCTCAGAGATGCCTGAGTTTTCAGTCTGGTCTCACTTTTCTCTGAGCAACAAGCAAAAACTCAAGGACGCTTGACTTTCACTCTTGTTCCATGTTTGAGGCTGCTAAAACTCTACCCAACTGCACTCACCATGGGAAAAACTCACTCGGTTCCTCCTAAGGCAGTGGCTGGAAAATGAAACCTTCAATTATAAAATTCTAAAAGATCTTTAAAATTTCATTCAATGCAATAGCAGGGCTAGGAGCATGCCTGGGAATGGATTTGAAGGGTGCTGAACAAAGGATGATGTACCATGAAGCAAAATCAAGAGACTTGGAACCAATATGATTGAGATGAAAGATCATCCCTATTTACTGTAGAAGGAAAGAGCCCAAAAGCTAAGGAAGATAAGGATGTTGGAGTGAATCAATTATATGCCTCTGCTACTATTACAAAGGAATGTGTATGTGATGGGGGAATCCCAGGGAATAATGCAACAATCCTCTGTCTAATCACTTCTGATGAACTTCTTACTACACTTAGCCTGAGAAACAAGAACAAGTGCTTAAACCACGGAGTGAGAGATTTGATGGACGTTTGTCTGGCAGAGGCAGTGGCCTGTGTATGCATGTAGCCAGATTGTGGCAAACCTGAAAGGAAGTACCAGGAAAAAACACTCTGAACTGTCTTTCTTACTGCCAGTGACAACTGTAAGCTAAACCATTAATAATATGTTGAGAAAATGAGCCCATTAAAGCAAATGATACAGCCTACACTCCAAGAACAAAAGGAGGACTGAAAAGTGTGGACAATACATTTGGAGGGATAAATGGAAGACAAAAATGTCAGAATTTATGTGCATATATATTTTAATATGGAGAGGTATGCATATTGTATATACAATATATGTTTAGTTTACAAATATCTCTGGATTAACACATTCACAATCCCAAATTAAGTGTGTTGAAAACAGTTTGTCCAAGTAATAAGAGATCTAAAAAACTTCTCTCCCACTTATTAAACAGTAGCCAAATTTTCAGTACATAGTATTTTTTAATTATCTTGCTAGTCATTTCCTAAGATATGAAATCTTAAGCTACAAGAATATACAACCTTCAGGAGCCATTATTTTACATAAAAGTATCTGCAAGTTCATATTTTTTCCAAAGTCCACTTTTGATTTCTTAATAGCATTCAAAATGATCTGGAAATGGTCTTGTATTTTTTTTGTGTGTATTTGATTGTTCTGTAATTCTCTTTTCACACTAAATTTCCATGAGTAATAGTCAATTGTGTGATGTTCACTTCAGTATCCCAGGACCTATAACAGCACCAGAGTTCAAGAAAAATTGACTGAAAAATGAATTGAACACCAGCAACATTATAACATTCCTGGAATTAAATGCATCTTGCCGAGAAGAAAATATTGAGGCCCAGAGAACTCCCAAATCAGGCAGGATTGCCTGCTCAGATTTCTGTCCTTCTAGTACCTATAGACTTGGCCACATCACATGATCCTGGCCCAGCCATTGATTGATAACTGTTGGAGGAATTAAACATTCCTCACTCCATTTATAGGTGAGTACAATTTTAGCCATGGAGAGCAAAACAATCACTATGAGATGGATTATATCCTGGTGAAATTCAGCCCAAAACCTCTGTTGCAGTGGATCTAATTTGTTGTGTCCCTTGGTGTGGTCCTCAGGGACATACATCTCTCACAGTGTGGATCTCTGATGATTTTGGAATCCCCACACTTCTGTATTTTTCCAGCAGGAAGCTATATTTCCTGAATCTCTGGTATTCCTCTGTCTACACTCCAAAGAAAATAGTGACTTCCATCTCTGAAGACAAGAGAATCTCCTTTGCTGGCTGCATAGCTCAGCTGTCCTTCTCTGCTTGGGTGGCCAATATTAAGTGTTTCTTGTTGATTACAAGCTTATGACCACTGTGCTGACATTTCCAAATCAATGTTTTATGCTCAAGCTATGTCAAGGAAATTGTGCCTCTGTATAGTCAGGTGTTCCTATACTGGAGGCTTCATCAACCCAATAACAAACTAGCAATACATTCACATTAGATTTTTGTGGTGACAGTGTTATTGATGACTTTTTCTGTGATGTCCCATGCCTAGTGAAGTTAGCATGTGATGTGAAAGAGTTACCAGGCTGTGTTCTTCTTTTTCCTGTCCTCCAATATCATTCTCTCCACTGTGCTCATACTGGCCTCCTACCTCTTCATCATTGCCACCATCTTGAGGATCTGCTCCACCCAGGGCTGCCTCAAAGCCTTCTCCACCTGCTCCTCCCACTTGGTTTCTGTCACCTTGTACTATGGCTCTATTCTCTACATCTACTCTCCCCCAAGTTCTGGCTATTCCCTTGAAAAAGGCAAAACGATTTCTACATTTGCACATTGAACCACATGACCAACAACTTGAGAAAAAAGCTTTGGAGATGCTCTGAATAAACACTTCATGTTAACATAATTTGAAATCGAAATTGGATTATTTTTTTTTTTTCAAATCAGTGCTACATGATAATTGACAATCCTGTGGGAAAGGGATGGGGAACTTGGATTTTAAAAATTTCTTTTTACTATTTTCTATTAAAAGAAATTCGGTGAGAAAGATGTTTCTTTCTATGAGTTTCTTTGTTTCATTTTAGTGACCAGACGCTAATGTGTACTGTAGAATTCAGTTTGGTATAACATTATAGTTTTAAAAAAGCAATATTTTGCTTTGATAAAATGTCAAAGATTGTGTAATATGACTGTGATCCAAAAGAATTAGGTATCAGTTTGTTATCTCCTGTATATTGACCAGATGCTTGTTTTCTACCAATGTGATTGGCAATAGGTGACTCAAAGAAAATTTTACTGGATTGTTGAAATTTAGGGAATCCATCTAGTCAGTACTCTCAAAGCTTCTGTTCCAATAAAAGAATTAGGAATGTTAAAGATTTTGTGATTAAATAAGTCAGCACAGAGAGTTGTTAGAATATAATGTACACGTAAGATTAGATGAAAAATTTCAGCACTAAGAAATGTGGTTAAATAGTTATAATTAGGCCTTTAATTAGAATTTAGACTCATTTTGTAATTCTGCTCATTTCAGAAATAATTCTAATCCTTCAATAACTAAGTTTGTTTTCGGCTTTTTAAAAGTTTATTTTGAAATAAGTTCAAAGTTATAGGAACAGTTGCAAAAACAATACTAACCCCATAAAAAGAATTCCATCATACCCTGACCCCCTCTCCCAATAACTCAATCTACCAACCTTAACATGTTGTCACATCACTATTTCTTTCCCTCCCTCCCTCCCTCCCTATCATCCTTCATCTACTGCTCTGTCTTCTGAACATATAAGAGCTAGCTGCACAAATCCTTGAACATACACTATAATTCACATATACACTTCCCATGAACAAGAATATTCTTTTATGCAATCCCATTAAGTGCAGCTAAGAAGTACAAGAGATTGAACAATGATACAAAGCTTATATTCTATACTTCCTTAACCTTATGTCTCAACTGTGTCCCTTTGAGCCACCTGTCCTCTATCCTCCAATTCCATCCAAGTTCATCCTTGGCATTCAATCATCATCTATTTAGACTGTCTTTTCTTTTTTTTTTTTTTTTCAGTTGTGGAAACATATATACAGCCTAAATCTTCCAATTCCACCCCCTCCCTAGCCTTCAATTAGTGGGATTAATTGACTTTAGAATGTTGTGATACTCCTTCCTATCATCCATAACTAGAAATTTCCCTTTACCTCAAAGAGCAACTCCACCTTCATTTCTTAACTCCCCATTGCCCCTTCCCCTATTTCTCTTAACCCAAACTCTACATTTCATCTCTATGGTTATATTCTCTGATAATTTCTTTGTGTTTGCTGTGGGGGTTAAAATTAACCTCTTAAATCCATATCAATCTTGTTTTTCTTTGATACCACCTTCACTCCAATAGTACACATGAACTATGTTCCTATACTCCTCCATTCCCTGTCCGGCGCTGCCCCGCTCGGTCCCCGGTTCCCGGCCGGCGAGGGGAAACAGGGAAGGAGAGAGAGAGATGCAGACTGCGCGAACTAACCTGGTCATGAATCACGACTCGAACCACACGGCAGTTGTGAAAGCAAGCCCTTTACTACAGCTAGATGAACATTCTGTGTTACTGGTTCCCACACGGGGCACGGCGCCTCGTGGGAGAGCAGCCTCGATGTGGCCGTCAGGCACGGCTCCTTGTGGGCTGTCTCACCCTACCCCGTCCGGGTAAGACCTTTTATACACAATTAACAACCAATAAGCTTCTAGGCTAGTATCGCGTATACAGGATTTCGATTGGTAGGAGCGGGTGGCGGATACATGCGTCACTATGCGGAAACAGGATGCAGGCGCCATCTTGGCTCACTCGATGGGCGGGGGTAACTCTAGAGCAGGCTGCAGCGCATACGCTAGGCCCGATTCGGGAGGCGGCTTTCCACATCTCCCCCTTTCTTATTTATTTTTGACCCAGTGTCTCCAGTGATGAGCGTGCTCCCGTGAACCCAAATGGTTCACAACCTCTTTGGTGCTTTGGGGAGTCTGGACTAGGCCTCAGCCATCCAGCGGCGGAGCCTCTAGCACCAACCAGAATGCTCACGTCATATGGAGACCGGAGAGTCCGTAAGCTGGAAGCAACGTGACTCTCCCTGCAGTGCTTTGCCTGGCAACTGGGGAACAACGACGGGGGCAGGAACAGCAGTAACCAGAGTCGGGGGTGTCACTAGGTGTCTCTGTGCAATGGCTAGGGTCCAGTCTGGCCACAACTAGGACTCTGCCCTAGAGACCCACCTGAGACAAAATTATGACTACTGGTGTCGCCTTTTACACCCGAGAAACAGCCATGCGATTCGCTACAAATTTTGCTCCAAAGCGCCCCACCTGAGGCGACCAAGAAGGGGTATGGTTAATAAATCGGTCACTATCGGGGGTAACAGAGGTGGGAGTCATAGCCATCATAGTGGTAACACGCAATTGCTGCTGCGCTTGAAACAGGCGTTCTAGCAAACATTTAACAACGACTAATCCCACCAATAATCCCACTGCAATGAGGATCCAATTAGTTAAATTGGGCCAAGAGAACCAGGAAGAAACACTGTGCAATAGTTTCTGTAGAACCTCGCCTAACCCGGAGAGATCGACTTTAACGGGTTTTAACTTGATCCCCCCAATTGTGTCTAAACTAGATTCCACCTGTTGGGAGAGATTAACAAATTCAGGAAAATATGACCTTTTCAGCCAATCAGAGACTCTGGAAATGCTTCCGGTCACGTTGGCCCTGACAGGAGTGACACAGAGTTTAACCGTAAGCCACCGGGTGTCACATGTTTGCTGAAGCACTCTCCAGAGTCCATCTATTTCCAGTCCAAGTTCATCTATCTCCGCTTGGAGTTTCTGAATGGCCTGGAAATTTAAGTTCAGCATCTGATTGTGGCGGCGTAGCACGTCTCGGGTAAGGTTGACCAAGCCATTTACCGTTTCCATCGTTATGGCGAGCTGCCGATCTGTCCATGCTTGTAGCACAGCCTGCCCGATCGTTGGGACAAACAAAGAGGAAGCTACACTGGCAGCATTCGATAGCCATTCTTTTATGCCTCTTGGACGCCTAGACTTAGAGAAGGGGATATTGTTAAGTGAAACAACTTGAGAAACAGGGCCAACCCAGTCGGTTGCCTTGACGGGGAGCCAGACATAACTTGGGCGATACACTAGGATAGCGGGGCGGCGAGGCATCCGGGTCTTTGGAACGGTTGCAGACTGTAGGAGCAAGCCCTGGAAGGAAAAGGCACCTTTGAGTCTCCTTTTTACTCAAGATCCCTTCATAAGACTGGCGGCTCTTCCCTGTAACGTTAAGAAATTCAAGCAAGACTCCCTTACTTAACTCGCCATTACCAGTTTCACAAGTAGCATTCGCCGCAACTGTGGTGTTGACAACCTTGACAGAGAGGTTAGCAAAAGAGAGGATCAGTGTGTCATTGGTGAGGGGGAAGGACTCGTTGAAGCTTGTGGAGGAAATATAGTTCCACTAAAAAGAAAAAGGCAGATTAGAAGGATTGCTATAGGAGAGCAAAGAACAGAGTTACCGATCCTCTTTTTGGGCAACCGCGGGGTGGTCAGTCCTACTATTATCGTCTTGTCGGTCGTCGCCATCATCAGCAGGGTCGGAGGCTTGGTCTAATGGTTCAGGTTGTATATTCGTTGGCATTTCTGACAGCTGTTCCTTGGCTTCTTCAGGTGATGTCACGGTTCTCACCAGTCTTTCCGGAACCCACACTGGTTGACGTCCTGGTTCCTGGGGAAAAACACAAACAGAGCCTCTGGCCCAGCTGAGCACCGGGTCAGGGCCTTTCCACTGCCCCGACAGGACATCCTTCCAACGGACTAGACCTCTATGCGGAGGACTCGGGGTGGTGTGTTGCAGGGCAGGTGTCATTCCTTGTGAATTTTCGTTTAAAAAATTATATGTGAGCAAGGCTACAGACAGTCGAGCTTTTGGGGACAGGCCGTGGCCTATACCCTCTTTCTGTTTTTTAAGCAAGTCTTTGAGAGATCTGTGCGCTCTTTCAATGATTCCTTGCCCCTGAGGGTTATAGGGGATTCCATGTTTTAATTGGACATCCATGTTGTCACAAAATTTTTGGAAGGATTTACTAGTGTAGGCAGGCCCGTTATCCGTCTTTAACATCTTTGGCTTACCCCAAGCTGCCCATGCAGCAAGGCAGTGTGCAATGACGTGGGAGACTCTTTCTCCTGGTTCAGCAGAGGCAAATAAAACTTGGGAGCATGTGTCCACCGACACATGTAAGTACTTGATCTTACCATACTCTGAATGATGAGTGACATCCATCTGCCAAGTATCCCCTGGGGTGAGACCCCTAGGGTTGACCCCAACCAAGGGGACTGCTCTCTGCTCTGCACAATTGTTGCAGGCTCGGACAATATCTCGAGCAGCTGCACGTGGTATGCTGAACCGCTTAGCTAGGGTACCTGCATTGATGTGAAACTTGGCATGGAATTCTCGGGCTTGTTGATACGGTACCAGCGTCGGAAAGATGTGCAGCTGTCGAGTGGCTACATCTGCGCTATGGTTCCCCTGGGCCATAGGGCCAGGCAAACCTGTGTGGGCTCTAATATGGGTTATGTAAAAAGGGTGTTGCCTGGTCCATATAACCTCCTGTAGTTTGGCAAAGAACGTCCTTACTGTAGAGGAATGTTTAACAATGCCCACCGTTTCTAAAATTTGTACAGAGTTCACAACATAAGCAGAATCCGAGACGACATTTAAGGGCTCGGAAAGGCTTTCCAGGACTGCAATGATAACCTGCAGTTCTACCCATTGAGGCTTTTGTGGTTGGAAGAGCACTGTTTTAGGAGTGTCCCCCTCCACACAATACGCCCCTGTTCCAGAGCTGGAGCCGTCCGTGTATACGGTGGGGGCGCCTGCTAGTGGCCTAGGAGAGGTTACTTTGGGAAAAATCACTGGGTGCCGGGTGACAAACTGCAAGAGAGGAGCCTTAGGGAACTGATTGTTAATGGGACCAAGAAATGTACACCGGAGAATGGCCCATTGATCTATGCATCCGGTGAGTATCTCAAGCTGCTGGGAAGAATAAGGCACCCTGAGATTTTTGGGCTGCTGACCGAAATGCTGCACAGCCCTTTTAATGCATTCTAGGGCCAAGTCTGCAACCGCTGTAGGATAGTGCTCTAGGACTTTTTTGGGGGAAACTCCAGGGTGGACCCAGAGCAGCGGCCCCCGCTGCCACAGTACCGCAGTGGGCTGTAATTCTGTCGGCAGCACGCAGGCTTCAAAAGGCTCATCAGGGTCTATTCTCTTCAATGCAGCGCCACTGAGCGCCTGTTCCACCTGGCATAGTGCTCGCCTTGCCTCTGGAGTGAAGCTTCGAGGTGAGTTTATATTAGAATCCCCCTTCAACAGGTCGAACAAAGGTGTTAGTTTGACATTGGGTATTTTTAGGTATGGACGGATCCAATTGATATCCCCCATGAGTTTTTGTAGATCATTGAGAGTGTGTATATTGTCTAGCCTGAGAGACACCTTTTGGGGGGAAACATGAGTGGGTGCGACTTTCGCCCCCAGGAAAGTGGTAATGTCAGTCATTTGGATTTTTTCAGGGGCAATCTCTAGGTTAGCTTCTCTAAGACTAAGGACTAAATGTGACAAAACTGTTTTAAGAAGATCTGTGTCTCTATGGGCTAAGAGAATGTCATCCATATAATGGATGATTTTCACTTGAGGGAACTGCTGCCGAGTGCTAGCTAGCTTCGCAGCGACATACAGCTGGCACATGGTAGGACTATTAGCCATGCCTTGGGGCAGGACTGTCCATTCAAAGCGTTGACAGGGCTCCTCTTGATTACTAGAGGGCACAGTAAAGGCAAACTTAGGGGTGTCTTCAGGGTGGAGCGGAATAGAAAAGAAGCAATCTTTCAGATCTATGATGAAAATCGACCAGTGCTCCGGTAATGCCGAGAGGAGGGGCAGTCCCATCTGAACGGGCCCTAAAGGCTCCATGCAATCGTTAATAGCTCTTAGATCATGTAGCAGTCTCCATTTACCAGATTTCTTTTTTATTACGAATATAGGGGTGTTCCACGGTGACGTGGAAGGGGCGATATGGCCCTTTTCTAGTTGTTCTGATACTAGGGCGTGCAACGCTGCAAGTTTTTCCTGTGGCAAGGGCCACTGAGGCACCCACACCGGAGCCTCGGTTTTCCATTTTAGTTTTATAGGTGTGGGTGGGAATCTCTCCTCAGTGGCCCCTATGAAAAACCCAAGCCTCGTCTGTCAGACTTGGGGGCAGCTTGTATAGGCTCCGCACGTCCGTGCAGTGAAGCTCCTAAACCCTTGCCGGGGGTATACCCCATTTCTTTTAGCAGTCGCTTAGAGGTTGGGGAGTAGCCGCTAATTAAAGTAACGTCCATTTGGGTCAGAATGTCTCTTCCCCACAAAGACACAGGCAGGGCTAATACATAAGGCTGGAAACTGCCTTGGTGTCCTTCTTCATCGGCCCAATGAAGGGCAGCTGCACTGAGCATGGGCGCTGAAATTTGGCCTATTCCTCTAATGGGCTCTTCCGCCCTGCTCGTTGGCCAGGTGGGGGGCCATTCTTGTTGTCTTATGATAGACCGATCGGCCCCTGTATCGAGCAGGCCCAAGAAAGATCTGCCTTGCACCTTAATGGTTAGCATAGGTCGAGACTCCAGGGACATATGGAGTCCCTCAAAAATCGCTCCACTGGATCCGAACCCTTTTTCCCCTCTCTGTCTGATTCTGCTTGGAAAGACTGCATGTAAGCTGGGTAAGAGCAGGAGCTGCGCCAGCTTATCACCTTCTGCAATGACTAAGGTGCCCCGCTGAGATTGAACCATAACTTGGGCACGGCCTGTGAAATCTGAATCTACAAGTCCTGGTATAACTGTTAATCCTTTCAGGGCCGTGGATGCTCTTCCCAATATGAGCCCTACAGTACCAGCCGGTAAGGGCCCCTTGAAGGAGGTCCCTACTAACTGGACACCCATGGAGGGGGTTAGTACGAGTCTGGAGGTGGCACAGAAGTCCAGTCCTGCTGAGCCGGGGGACGCACGAATTTGATCGGATCCTGTGTTGTCGAATGGCATGCAAGGGGGTCCGTCGAAAGGGCGGACCCCCTCTTCCCGTTTTTTGGAATCTGCTCGGGGCGGCCAGAGAGGCGTCTACCCTGCGCATCGAAAACCGATTTACAGTCTTCTGCGCGGTGGGGGCCTTTGTGGCAACGGCCACACGGCCTGGTTGCTGCACCTGGTTCGCCAAACCGTTGAGTGGCAGGGGGTTGACGTCTATTGGGACAATCTCTCTTAAAGTGCCCTGATTGGCCACAGCCATAGCACCCGTTAGACTTTGCCCCTAAGGTTCTCGGGCTTTTTGTAGCCACCTGTAGGGAGCTGGCTAGCATGGCAGCTAGACCTGCATTAGTTAAAGGGCTGCCAGCATCTCTACAGAGCCTGACCCACTCTGTCAAATTTTTTGCTCTGTTTTGTGCCAGGATAACTTTGCACTCCTTGTTGCACTGCTCAAAAATCATTTGCTTAACCACAGTCTCTGCTACTCCTGGATCTGAGAAGATTCTCTCAGCTGCGGTTTGCATCCTGGCTACAAAATCCGCAAATGGTTCTGTGGGGCCTTGGTGTATATTGCTGAGTGAGGCCTGAGCCTCTCCCTCACCTGTTAGCTTTTTCCAGGCACCCACAAAACAGCGGAAGATCTGGGCATAGACCTCTTGTGGGAAACCCGTTTGGTTCTGGGCATGGGCGCCTCTCCCCAACAGCATGTCAGCATTCCACCCACCACGTCTCCCCGCCGCATTCCTTGCGGCCTGCTCTTCAGCTAACTCCTCAAACCATGCTTTCCAATCTATGAATCGGCCTGACGGCAAGCAAGCACGGGCTAGCTGAAAAATATCTGCGGGTGTATGATTTAGAGCAGAGAGGTTCTCGATCATGTTCAAGGTATAAGGGGCATTGGGGCCATACTGATGGACGGCCTGCCTCAATTCCCTCAATAGTTTGTAATCATATGATTCGTGCCGATTGCCACCTTGGGGATTGATAATAACCGGGTACATTTCTGAGACTGGCTGCGGCTCAAGTGGCTGGTAGCCACCCAGCATGCCAAAAGGTCTAAATGTTGTGAAAGGGTTCCATCTCCAGAAATGTCTCCCACCACTACCTAATGGCAAAGGGTCCTGAGGGCCTGTATACTCGGGCGGGGGGTACGGCAAAGGTTGCCCCTCCCCTGACCGACCCATCGGGGTTTCCGGGTCTGGCAGCAAAGGATAATTACATTTACTGGGCATGGCCACTAGAGGGAGCTCTCGGCAAGGTCCTTTGGTGGGACCGCCCAAGGCGTCAGTTGGGAGCTGGGGTGTCCCTGGGGGTGCAGCGGTAGACATTGGCGGGGCGGAAGGCCGCACGGGTGTGGCGGGAGGCTCCTCCCACTCAATTAGCGGGGATGCTTCCGCCTTCTCGTCAGTATCGCTATCTGACTCTGAGTCAGAGTCACTGGACTCCGGCGGTTTGCCCTTACAGGAGCCGTCCGCTGACGAAACTGACTGGGTTTCTTGGAGCGCGCACCGTGCTTCTTGCAAGACAGAGGACGGGCTTAGGCCGGTAGCCGATTCTAGTTCAAGGACCGCACGGACGGTCTCCCATATGGGTACTAGAATCGGGTCCATACACACGCCCGTCTGGCGCGCTCGGTCTATGTCGCGACCGAGCTTCATCCAAGAGGGTAGGCTAAGGCTGCCGGTGCAGGCAAACCAAGGGGCAAAAGTATCAACATCATCAAGAAAACGCTGAAGGGAGCTTTTCCTGACCGAGATACCCCGTTGTTTCAAAAGGTTCTTTAAGGGAGCTAAGAGAGGTGAACTTCCGGACTGCCCCATGATTGCAGTTGGCACTATACTTCAGTCACTCGGAGAGCTCTTCCGAGTCCCCCGGGGTCACCTGAAAACCCACGGGCCCTAACTATCATGTAATAAGACGCACTCACCTTCTCGCGTTGATCAGGCGCGGGAAGTCCGCCGTAAGCTCGACGCGCAGCGCTGCTCTCCTCACAGAGGGACCGTCGAGAGCGAGGCAGGAGGAGGAGCTTCCCCGTACGGGCCACCACTTGTCCGGCGCTGCCCCGCTCGGTCCCCGGTTCCCGGCCGGCGAGGGGAAACAGGGAAGGAGAGAGAGAGATGCAGACTGCGCGAACTAACCTGGTCATGAATCACGACTCGAACCACACGGCAGTTGTGAAAGCAAGCCCTTTACTACAGCTAGATGAACATTCTGTGTTACTGGTTCCCACACGGGGCACGGCGCCTCGTGGGAGAGCAGCCTCGATGTGGCCGTCAGGCACGGCTCCTTGTGGGCTGTCTCACCCTACCCCGTCCGGGTAAGACCTTTTATACACAATTAACAACCAATAAGCTTCTAGGCTAGTATCGCGTATACAGGATTTCGATTGGTAGGAGCGGGTGGCGGATACATGCGTCACTATGCGGAAACAGGATGCAGGCGCCATCTTGGCTCACTCGATGGGCGGGGGTAACTCTAGAGCAGGCTGCAGCGCATACGCTAGGCCCGATTCGGGAGGCGGCTTTCCACAATTCCCCTACCTTTATATAGTTGTCTAAAATTATGTATTTTACATTGAGTTCAAAACCACTGATTTGTCATTAGAGTTTGTGTAATTTATATCATGTAGGAAGTAAATAGTGGAGTTACAGTTCAAACATTATTGACCTCTATTTGTATTCCATTGTGGTTGGAGAATGTGCATTGAGTATATTCATTTTTTTTTTTTTTTTTATTTTTTGGGGCTCGTTTATGTCCCAGCTTATGATCCCTTCTGGAGAAAGATCCATGATCACTAGAGAAAAATGAGTGTCCTGGTGCTTTGAGATGTAAGGTACTATATATTTCTGTTAAAATTCTCTATATCTCTTTCTCCTTTCTGTTGTTTCTCTGTTGTTAGGGCTCCCTTTAGAATCTGAAGTAGGGCAGGTCTTTTATTGGCAAAGTCTCAGGATTTGTTTGTGAAAAATTTAAGCTCTCCCTCAAATCTGAGGGAGAGTTTTGCTGGATAAAATATTCTTGGTTGGAAATTTTTCTCTCTCAGAATTTTAAATATGTCATGCCACTGCCCACTCCCCTCCATGGTGGCCACTGAGTAGTCACAACTTAGTCTTATGTTGTTTCTTTTGTATGTGGTGAATTGCTTTTCTCTTGCTGCTTTCAGAACTTGCTCCTTCTCTTCAGTATTTGAGAGTCTGTTCAGAATATGTCTCGGAGTGGGGTTATTTGGATTTATTCTATTTGGAGTTTGCTGGGCATTTATGCTTTGTGTATTTATATTGTGTAGAAGGTTGGGGAAGTTTTCCCCAACAATTTCTTTGAATACTCTTTCTAGACCTTTAGCATTCTCTTCCTCTTCTGGGACACCAATGAGTCTTAAGTTTGGATGTTTTATTTTATCTTTCATTTCCCTGAGATCCATTTTGATTTTTTCAATTTTTTTCTCCATTCTTTCTTTTGTTCTTTCATTTTCTGTTCTGTGGACTTCTAGGATACTGAGATGTTGTTCAGCTTCCTCTAGTCTTGTATTGTGAATATCCAGAGTCTTTTTAATTTAGCCAACAGTTTCTTTTATTTCCATAAGATCTTCTATTTTTTTATTTACTCTTGCAATGTCTTCTTTATGCTCTTCTAGGGTCTTCTTTATGTCACTTATATCCTGGTCCATGGTCTTCTTGATGTCCTTTAAATCCTTTGCCATGTTTCCATTCCTCAATTGTATTTCTTTGATTAATTCTGTGAGGAACTTTGTTTCTTCATATAACTTGATTTGTGTGTTTGGAGTTGGATTCTCCATATTGTCTGGTTTTATCATATGCATTGAGATTTTCTGTTGTTTTTGGCCTCTTGGCATTTGCTCTGCTTGACAGGGTTCTTTAATTTGTAAAAATAAAAACCTATCTAATTTTTCAGAAGCACTGTTTGGTGATGTACACTTTCTCTAACTAACCAGCAGACGGCATCTGTGAGTCTCCCATAACTCTCAAGTCAGTTTTCCACCTTGTCCCCATAGTGTGTGGGGAAATGAATCTTGTGGGGCCCAGCCGGAGAACTCAGCCTGGGTGTGTTGCTGGAGCCATCTGCTCTGAATGCGGGGCACTTGTACAGGTGGCCAGGGAGGAAGGAGAGCCTCAATATTCAAATCCCCCCGGCTCCCAGAGATTCAAGGCCACCGCCAGAGTCCAAGGCTTCATTTCATTTCAGCCCCAGCCCCTCTCTCACACTGTCCCACAAACCACTGGACTTGGCATAGTGTCCCTGGGATCTCTGAGCAGGTCCCCCCACCCAGCTGCAAAACTCCAGGACCTCTGCCGAGGGAATGCCGTGCTACATCACCAGTGTGTGCCATCCCTCAAGGGAAGCCCCGAGCCACCGGGCGGAGCCAGCTCACTTTCAGCCTGATGCAAAAATGGCCAAATGGGGCATCTCCACACCCCCCTCCTTGCACAGTTCCTCCTTCCCAGCTCCAGGACAACTGGCAGGGCTCTGGGCTGTGGGCACGGCCCCAGGCAGGAATTTATCTAGCCCTCCCAGCAGCGAGCTGCTATCCATGAGGTTTCATTTGGCTTCTGGCTCTTCCCTCCATTCCCCCAGCCCCAGGGATATCTGCAGCAGGCTATCTTCCAGGCCAGAAACTGAGAGGCTGGCCCAGCCCCCTCTTGCTGTGTTTTACTGCATGGTTCCCACAATCACACCTGCAGCCACTCCTGAGTTTTTCCCTTTTATTTTTGTTATTAAAAGTCCCCATCAGTCTCCAGACACCAAACCCTGGCTTCCCCAGATCGCTGAAGGGCTGTGGGACTTCCAGCCAGCTTACTCACTTGTTTCAGAATGCAGATTCCCAGTTTCACCAAGTATACAGCCCCTGGGAACTAGCAGATCTCATCCAGCTGGCACATCACTGTAACTGGTATTCTGGGTCACTCTCTGGTCCTTATCTAGTGTTTTCCATGGAGGTGTTCCTTAGATCTGTCTCACCTAGCCACCATCTTTGTTTCTCTCTCTAATAACTAAGTTTTAACTACTGAATTTCAATCTTCTCATTAGTAAACTGTGACTAAGAATCCTTAATTCAAAGAATTATAGAGGCTATTAAATATTTACTAAATATCTTATATATGCCAGATATTGAGCTATAGCTTTCTTCATAAAGTCTTCTGGTAGAAGGAAATGATCATTGGTTCTGGAATATATTGTTTTTTTTTTTTTTTTTTTTTCATGTTTCCTCCTGTTCTACTTGTTCTTATTTTGGACTAATGGGTTATATATTGTTATTTTCCAAGAAGGAGAGTACTATGAAGTACCCAATATTAGAGTGTACTGATACAGAATCCTAAAATAATTATCATTATGTGTTTTTAGAATACTATTATATCCTTAACAACTTTAAAGACTTTGCCTAACTTTAGTTAACGTAGAGGCAAAAGATTTAGAAACCTCTTTTCTATATACTCAATTTGATCTTTATGAAGGTATTCAGAAAGGACACTATGGTAGAATATTTTTGAACCCCAGGGGAAAAAAATGAAACAAACAGTTCTTATTCTTAATCCATTTCTGCCTGTGTGAAGCCATTATGAATGAGAGCAATTGAAGATGATATTTTTGTTTAAGGTATGGAGCAACTGGTTAAATTTGTAAGTTAAGTCTATTATGGAAGATTTAGGAAGAGAAAGGCACTCTGAGGAGCAGAAGCTGGAAGCTAATGGAACCTAGAAGAGAATGGAGAAGACATGGCCATGTGACAGGAAAGCCTAGGAATCACAGGTTTTCCAGCCCTCTTGAATGCCACCAAAACCCAGGAAGCAGGAATTCCAGCTTCTGAAACTGTGAGAAAATTAAGTCCTGTTCCATATGTGAACCAGCTTTGTTATATATATCATAGCAGCAGATAAACTAGATAGGACCCCACATACAAAAAATATTTCTAAAATCTAAAATCAAATTTCCAACCATCTATTTTGTATCTTCTCCTCACCCAAGAAAATTTGCTTACCAAGCTTTAAAATCAATCTACATGCAACCTTTCTAAAAAACAAACAAACAAACAAACAAACAAACAAAACCAAAAAACTTGTCCAAATTATTTTATCTCTTTCTGAGAACACATTTCATTGGTTTACCCATTCATAAATTGTGGGAAATATTTCAAAAATTGCAAGGATCACAAACATGTCTCAAAGTCAATAATTAGGAAAATTTCAGAAGAATATTTAGCAACAAGTACAAGGATGACATATCATCTTTGTAGTCTTATAGTCTACAATGTTTTCCTGAAACCCTCTTTCATATCTTTATTCCTCATGCTATAAATGAAAGTGTTGAGTAATGGGCTCTCCACAGTGTGGAACAGGGCAGCCACTTTGTCTCTCTTGAGGGAGTAGGTGGATCTTGGCCTTGAATACATGAAGAACAAGGACCTGTAGAAGAGCATGAGTGAGATCAGGTGGGAAGCACAGGTGGAGAAAATCTTGTACCTTCCAGAGGCAGAGCAGATCCTCAGGATGGCCAGGAGGATGTTGAAATAGGAAATCAGGATGGCAAGTATGCTGGAGAAGACCGTGAAGCCCTCCACACCCAGGAGGACCTTTTCATGTATCCCAGCATCCATGCAGGACATTTTTACCAGTGGTGGTGCATCACTTGATAAATGGTCTATGATATTTTTACTGCAGAAACTCAAGCAGAAATTTTGGGCAGGCATAGACTATGGCATTTATGAAAATTCCTAAGACAGTGCCAGCAATGAGTCCAGTGCAGAAAGATCTAGACATTGTACCCGAATATCATGATGGGTTACAATTTGCCACGTAGTGGACATAAGCCTTCATTGTTAGGAGATAGAACTTTCTGTAGACTACAACACAGGGAAAGAACTGGGCAACACACATAGCCATGGATATACATTTATCTCCTGAGACACAAATGGTCAGGATTTCTATGTATAAACTGATGTGTATCAGGTGTCCAGGAATGATAGTTTCCCAATGAAAATGACATGGCTGTGTGTGGATAGGAATCAGTCTGAATTAAGGTAACTAGGTTCCTGTTCCTTGACAAGGTTACCAAGCAGAGCATAAGAAATATTCCAGATATAATCTCCTGCAACTGGGAATCTGAGGTGAAGCTCACTAAGCTGAATTCAGTCGAATTGCATGACTTTACACTTCCATGTCCACAGAAGGAAAAATCTGAAAAAGATTATGAGCGGAAAAATGACTTAGTGACATGTCTACTGAGAGAAACAGGCAAGGGCATCAATTGAGTTAAAAATTTGTAGGAGACTTGTGGATTCTTATTCCTAACTATTTAGAATTATAGAACTTCTTAATTTATCTAGGTTTCAGAGAGAACATGGCCAGATTTCTAAAATGCTACCCAGTTTGTTTTAGTTGGTGGTGGGTAGGATGCCAAAAGTAAGAAACTTTCAAAGTTACTTGAGCCCAGGCATTCCAGATTCACACAACACAGTCTATGCTGCTACCTATTGGCCTAACAGACCACAAGGCCATCCCAGAAAAAGGGCTAAACTCTTGTTTATTTTTTTTAGATTTTTAGAAGTTTATTTTAAAACATATTTATTACAAAACTAAACAATCCAAATAAAAACTGAAATATTGCAAACAAAGTTATCCATTTAGTACCGTGCTATCCAACTATAACCACAGTTAACAATTTCATTTTGTCTTTTTTATTTATTATATGCTTGTGTGTTATTTGGAGTCATAATCATACCCATTCATACACTTCTTTTTTAATGCAATTTTATTGAGCTATTCACACAACATATAATCTAAATTATACAATCAGTGATTCACAGTATCATCATGTAGTTGTGCATCCATTGCCACAATTTTAGAACACTTTTATTACTCTAAAATAAATAAAAAAATAAAAAGAATAAAGAACACCCAAAATATCCCATACCTCTTATCCCCCTCTTATATATATATATAATCTTTATTTTATTACTCATCTGCCCATACACTGGATAAAGAGGGTATCAGTTCACAATCACATGGCCACATGATAAAGGCTATATAGTTATACAATCATCAAGGATCAAGTCTACTGGATTACAGTTCAACAGTTTCAGATATTTCCTTCTAGCATTCTAATACACTAGAAACTAAAAAGGAATATCTATATAATGCATAAGAATAACCTCCAGTATGAGCTGTCAACTGTATTTGAAATCTCATAGCCATGAAAACTTTATTTTGTTTCCTTTCTTTTCCCCATTTTCATCAAGACGGCATTCTCAATCTGACGATGCAAGGGCCAGGCTCATCCCTGGGAGTCATGCCGCACATTACCAGGGAGATGCAGATCCCGGGAGTCATGTCCCATGTAAAGAGGAAGGGTAGTGGGTTTATTTGCAGAATTGGCTGAGAGAAGCAACAAAATAGTTTCTTTAGGGTTGATCCTTAGGTATATTTGTAAGTAGGCTTAGCTTCTCCTTTGCAGGAATAGGTTTCATAAAGGCAAGCACCAAGGTTGATGTCTTGATTTATTAAATTGGTAGTCCCTAATGCTTGTGAGAATATCAGAAATTCCCCAGGTAGGGGAATTTAATATTTCCACATTTTCCCCAGTAATTTAAAGGGATTTTGCAAATACTTTTTTTTTTCTACACAAAATACTCTGGGATATATCAGGTTATTAAATTTACCTGTACAGAATAACAAAATCTCATTCCTTTTTCTAGGTTCCATATAACTAAGTTGTGTAAATAAACTGACCACACAGGCTAAATTAGATAGTGTGCTACAGAAAATATAAATTTTGTTTCAAATAAACATTAATTAAATAATATTTAAAACTCAGAAATAGATGTGATTGATATAAGAGCTTGCAGTCCAGGAAACTTTACAATAAGCTTTATTCAACATTCTGTACTCAGTCATCATTGATTTCCCAATCTCTGCCCACATTCTATACCCTAATAACCTATGCTTTCAAACTGAATTCTCAGTATTTGCTCATTATAGTTAGTTTATACTAGTGAAGCCTGACAGTATTTGTCCTTTCATTTCTGGGTTATTTCACTCAACAAAGTATCCTCAGTATTCATTCCCCTAGTTGCATGCCTCAAAACACCATTCCTTCTTTTAGCTGCTTAATATTCCATTGTATGTATACCCCCAGCTCCCCTTCTGTTCACCTTCAATGTACCTTTCGGCCACCTCCATCGTCAGTCATGAATACTGCTGCTATAAAAACCAGTGTGCAAATGCCTATTCATATCCCTGCTTTCAGTTTTTCCAAGTATATTCCATATAATGGGGTTGCAGGATCATGTGGCAACCTGTTCTTAACCTCCTGTGGAACCACCACAGTGCTCTCAAGAGGGGCTGCACCTTTCTACTTCCCTACCAAGAGTGAATAGGTATGTCTCTCTGTCCACATCTTCTCCAGCACTTGTATCTTTCTGTTGATTTTTTTTAAACAGATTTATTCACAAACCATGCAATCCATCCTAAGTGAACAATCAATAACTCCCAGTATAATCACACAGTTATGCATTCACCACCACAATTTATATGAGAACATTTCCATTTCTTCTGCAGTGAAAGAAAATTAAAAATAATAAATAATAAAACATTAAAAGGAGAAACAAGATTCTCATACCCCTCTCTAACATCCTCTTATTATTGACATTTAGCTTTACTGTATTGTCTTTGTTACAATTAATGGAAGAATATACAATGTTACTGTTAACCATAGACCCTAGTTTGCATTGATATTATTTCCATATACCACACCATTTATAACACCACACATTGGTGACATTCACTTGTTCTCCCTTAGGCAAAAAAAAATTCCGGTAGTTGTACATTTAGTCAGCATCATTGTCCACTCTAGGTTTCACAAAGTTATACAGTCCCAATTTTTATCCTCTATCTTTTCTTCCAGTGTCATACATGCCCCTAGCCTTCATCTTACACCATACTTACACTCAGCTTTTACTTACAATATTGTGGTACAATCAGATATTATTGTGCTATCCGTTTTTGGATCTTTACAATCAGTCCTGTTAAACACTCTGTACTCCTTCAGCATCAAATGCCCAATCTATACCCTCTTTCTATCTCTTGATAACTGTTTTTTCAACTTTAACTCTCATAGTTAGCTCACTATAGATAGGTCATATTAGTGAGAGCATACAGTATTTGTCCTTTTGTTTCTGGCTAATTTTGTGCAACACAATGTCCTCAAGGTTCACCCACATTTTTGTATGCATCATAACTTTACTCTATATTACAGCTGTGTAATAGTCCATCATATGTGTGTACCACAGTTTGTTTATCCACTCATCTATTGATGGATATTTGGGTTGTGTCCATCTGTGCCAGTATGGATATGTTGTGCCCCCCAGAAGAGGCCATGTTCTTCAATGCAATCTTGTGGGGCAGATATTGATTATTTCCATGGAGATGTGACTCACCCATCTGTAGGTGATAATTCTGATTGAATTATTTGCATGGAGGTGTATCCCACCCATTCAGCATGGCTCTTGATTAATTTACTGAAGTCCTTTAAAAAGAGCCCCAGATATTTGCTGATGCTGATACTTGGAGATGCTTGGAGATGCAGAGAGAAGGATGTTTGGAGATGTTAAGTTAAGGGATGAAGCCCAGAGTTTGTCCAGGAATATGCTAAGACAGGACCCCGAGGCACTTAGAAACATCCTGGAAGAAAGAACCAAGAACACACAGGAGCTGAGAGAGGAGCTGGAACAAAACCCAGGATCAACAGATGCCAGCTAACAGACATTTTCTGGAAATCATCGGCATTTCCCCAGTGAATGTGTACTATTGTTGATGCCTTAGTTTGGGCACTTTTATGGCCTTAGAACTTTAAATTTGTACCTGAATAAATCCCCTTTATAAAAGCCAATCCATTTCTGGTATTTTGCATAATGTCAGCATTAGCAAACTGGAACACCATCTCTTGGCAATCCTGAATAATGCTGCTACAAACATCAGTGTACAAATATCCATTTGTGTCCCTGCCTTCAGTTCCTGTGATTATATATTTAATAACAAGATTGCTGAATCATACAGCATTTCTATACTTGCCTTCCTAAGGATCCACCAAACTGCCTTCCAGAGTGGTTGCACAATTCTACATTCCCACCAACAGTGAATAAGTGTACCTCATTTTCCACATCCTCTCCAGCTCTTGCAGTTTTCATTTTTTTTAAAACAATGGCCATTCTAGCAGGTGTGAGATGATATTTCATTGTGCCTTTGATTTGCATATCAGTAATAACTATTGAAATTGATCATTTCTTCACATGTTCTGAGCCATTTCTATTTCTGTTTATGTCTTTTGCCCATTTTATGCAATTTTATTGATATATACGCACCCACCATATAATCAATCCAAAATATACAATCAGTGGCACAAAGAATCATCATATAGCTGTGCTTTCCTAACCACAATTTTTAAGCATTTTCATTACTCCAAAATAAAGAAAATAGTATTAAAAATTGAAAAAATAAAAACAAAATGAAAAAGGACTTTCAAACCATTCCATATCACTTACCCCCATTAGTTATATATTTCTTGTCATTATTTGATTACTCATCTGTGCATATACTGGGTAAAGGGAGTGTCAGTCACCAGGTTTTCCCTATCACTTGGTCACACAATAAAAGCTATAGAATTACACAATTATCATCAAGAATTAATTCTCCTGGATTATCATGCAACAGATTCAGGTATTTCTTTCTAGCTATTCTAATACATTAGAAACTAAAAAGGAACATCTATATAATGCATAAGAATAGCCTCCAGATTGACCTCTTGTCTGTACTTGATACCTCTCAGCCACTGAAACTTTATTTTGTTTCATTTCTTTTCCCCATTTGGTTAAGATAACATTCTCAATCCTAAAATGCCAGGACCAGGCTCATCACTGGGAGTCCTGTTCATCATTGCCTGGGAGACTGACACTTCTGGGAAACATGTCCCACATATGTGGCAGGATTGTGAGGTTATTTGCAGAATTGTTTTGTCCGTTTTTAAATTGGGTTATTTGTCTTTTTGCTGTTGAGCTGTATGATCTCTTTATATATTATGGATATGAAACACTTATCTGATATGTGATTTCCAAATATTGTCTCTTGTTTTGTAGTCTGCCTTCTTACTTTAATGACAAAGTCCTTTGTTGTGCATGAGTATTCAATTTTGAGGGGATCCCATTTATTTATTTCTTTTGTCATTATTCATGCTTTGGGTGTAAGGTCTGGGAAACCACCTCCTATCACAAGATCTTTAAGATATTTCCCTAAATTTTCTTCCAAAATTTTTATGGCCTTAGTGCTAATGTTTAGGTCTTTGATCCATTTTGAGTTAATTTTTGTATGAAGTATGAGATAAAATCCTCTTTCATTCTTTTGGATATGGGTATTGAGTTCTCCAAGCACCATTTGGGAAGAAGGTGCTCTGTTCCAGTTGAGGTGACTTGACACCTTATCAAAGATCTCATCCATAGAGGAGAGGGTCTATTTCTGAACTCTCTGTTCTATTCTACTAGTTAGTAGTATACCTATCTTTATGCCAGTACCATGCTGTTTTGACCACTGTAGCCTTGTAATATGCTTTAAAGTCAGGTAGTGTGAGATTTTATGCAAAATACCAGAAATGGATTGGCTTTCATAAAGGAGGTTTATTTGGTTACAGATTTATAGTTCTAGAGCCATAAGTGTCCAAACCAAGGCATAAACCTAAGTATACCTTCACTGAAGAAAGGCCAATGGCATCCAGAAAACCTCTGTTAGCTGAGAAGGCATGTGCTGGCATATGCTTATTCCCAGATTGCATTTCAAAATGTCTAAGTGCCAGCCAATGTCATGGGTACACCACTCCAAGCATGTCTAAGTATCAGCATCAGCAAATGTCTGGGCCTCTGTGGCTCTTTTTAAAGTATTCCAGTAAACTAATCAAGACCCATGCTGAATGAGCAGGGACACACCTCCATGGAAACAATCTAATCAAAGGCATTACCCACAGTTGGATGGGTCACATCTCCATGGAAACAAACTAATCCAAAGATTCCAACCTGACTACCCCCAGAAGATTGCATTAAAGAACATGGTGTTTTGGGGGACACAATACATCCAAACTGGCACATATATCATATCTCATTTTTTTCTGTCTTTTACCCTTACTAATAATCTTCATTTCTACACTCTTCTCCAAACTTCTCTCTCCTATCTTTTTCTATCTACCTGTAGCATTCCATTTATTATTTCTTGTAGAGCAAGTCTTTTGTTCACAAACACTCTCAGTGTCTATTTGTCTGAAAATATTTAAACTATTCCTCATCTTTGAAGGACAGTTTTGCTGGATATAGAATTCTTGGCTGACAATTTTTCTCTTTCAGTATCTTACATATATCATATCACTGACTTCTTATCTTCATGGTTTCTGCTGAGATACCCACACATAGTTTTTTTTTGAGCTTCCTTTATATGTGATTGATCACTTTTCTCTTGGTACTTTCAGAATTCTGTCTTTGACATTTGACAATCTGATTAGTAAGTGTCTCATAGTAGGTCTATTTGGATCTATTCTCTGTTTACACTGTGCTTCTTGGATCTGTAATTTTATGTTTTTCATAAGAGTTGGGAAATTTTCAGTGACTATTTCCTCCATTATTCTGTCTGCCCCTTTTCCCTTCTTTTCTCCTTTTGGGACACCCATAATATGCATATTCATGCACTTCAAGTGGTCATTCAGTTTCCTGTGATCCTGCTATTTTTTTCCCATACTTTTCCCTATCTGTTTTCTGCATAGAATTTGAGATGTTGTGTCCTCTAGTTCCCAAATCCTTTCTTCTCCTTCTTCAAATCTGCTGTTGTATGTCTCCATTGTGTTTTTCATCTTTTTTATTGTGCCTTTCAGCTGCAAAACTCTGCCATTGTTTTTTTCAAACATTTGAGCTCTTCTGATGGACACCCAGTGTATTTTTATACCTTTCATCTCTTTTACCATATTTTGAAGATTTGTTTGAACATCTTTGGTTAGTTGTTTCTACTCCTGTATCTTATATGGAGTGTTAGTTTTTTCCTGTGACTGAGCCATATCTCCATGCTTCCTAGTTTGACTCATGACTTTTTGCTGGTGTTAGGCATCTGATTTCCTTTATTAGTTTTTTCTGGAGGTTGTTTCTTTTCCTTTACATAGGGCTTTCTCATTGGTTGGTTTTGTTCTCTGTCTGTTATTTGACATTTTCCAGACCTCTAGCATGGCTTCTGTTTGATCAGAATTTTTCAGTTCTTCTTTTTCTGGATCTTGATCTGTCTACATGGGAATTTTTTTAAAGAGCCTCCACCCACCACCACCACCACCACTACCAGATAGCACCAAACCCAATCAGATTTTCCCAGACAAGACAGGACCAAGACTCAGGAAGAGGGTGTAGTCAGTTGCAGGCTTACTGGGGATGAGACCCAACAGGGTGCCAGGCTTTCCTGTGAAGCCTCTTGATTCTGTGCTTTTCTTATTCTTCTCACCAAGGTGGTACTGGTCAGCCCAAAGCTCCCCACTGACTTAGAGTGGTTTGCTGCCTTTAATTCTCAGCATACCCTATTCCTGACAGGGGCATAGTTGAGACATTGGCTTAGGCCAAAAGCAGGCTTAAACTGTTTCTTTTTTCCTGCACCTGGGGTCTAAAATCTCTGAATGACAGCTACTATTTGTGCTGGGCCCTGATCCCCCATTTTCTTGGGGAAGATACACACTTCAGAGAATTATATCCTTCACCTGTCTATTTACCTTGTCTCTTAGATATACCTTAACTCTGCCCTTCCCTGGGGCATTACTGACAACTGAAAAAGTCTGCCACTTTCTTTAGTGGGCTGTTAAAAAACAGCACAAAAAAAGTCCTTTTCAGAGCCAGTCCGAGCACTGCAGTTTCACCAATCAAGAGCCAGAGTTGGTACCTGGCTCTATGTGCCCTTTTCATGATGCAAAACCCTTTTCCAGTGTTCTGCACTCAGTCAACCCCAAAGGCCTCTTTTTTTCATCAGTCTCACCTCCTCTCTTCCAGGGACAGACATCTGGGTTCCTTCCATGTTTATTCCTGGTTTATCTGCATTATGAGCTCATATTTAGTAGTCAGAACTTGTTAATTAAATCCACAATTGGTGCTTGTTGAGACACTTTTCCTCACTCTTAGTTGATACCATTTTTTACCCACAGGGAACAGATTGCAAAGCAGCCTGCTGTGGTCATGCAGTGTGGTGGCAGCCTCTGCAAGTTAGGAGACTTTACTTACAGTTTTGCCCAGTGATCTCGACCCTGGTCCAGACTGGTGTATGATGTGTGTCTGATCATGGAAGTTCCCCAAACAGTTGTTCCAGGCTGTTTTTGGCTATTTACTAGCCTCCCAAGAGGACAAAATAAATTATATACCTCTCTATGCCACCACCTTGCCTTACATCTGCATCCAGGTTCCAACCTTGTAATCAGGGCCTGTGAAGATCTGGGCCCATTTATTTCCCATATCTCTACAGATCATTGTTTTGCTGTTTCTGTTATTTCTTATTCTATTTTAAACATTAGTACATTTGTACTAAAATAAAATATAATGAGTTTGGGGTTCAATTATTTTGTACACAGAAGTCAAAATGATGAGTATAATATTGAATATTTTAATGGAGTATTAAAGGTGTTCATCTTTTTCTTTATGTTTCAATTCCAAGACTTCACTGGCACATTGAGGTTAAACTATTGTTTAATTATAAACTCCTGCTTGGAGGAGAATTTGAAGACAGTCTCTTTGTCTTGGGTACCAGGACAAAGACACAGCTTATACAATCTATAGCCATTGTTCTTCAGAAATTTTTTTTAAAAAATATTTTGCTTGAATTTATATTAGAGAAGTTGTGGCTATTGAGAACAATCATGCATAAAACACAGGATTTTCTAATATCACCCCCTGCTAATATCAGCTTTCGTTGGTGTGGCACATTTGCTTCAATGGGCGATATCATGTTTTAATAATTGTATCTTTAATTAAGGTCCATGGTCTAATGAGGGTTCACTAAATTAGTTCAATGGATTTTTGAAACAAGTTTATTCTCTTAATATATACAATATATATACACACACACACACACACACACATATATATACAATCTACTGTTTCCTATTTAATCACATTCATATAGATATTTCAATGCTGTTAATTGCATTCACAATCTTGTTCCACCAACACCACCATCCATTACTGAAACATTTCCATCATTCCAAAAAGGAGCCTTGTAGGAGCCTTAAATTCCTATTTCCTATCTCCACCCCATCCCAAGGTAACCTATATTGTAGATTGTGACTTTATGAGTAAATTTGCTTACTCTAATTGTTTCATATCAGTTATATCATACAGTATCTGTCTTTTTGCTTCTGGCTTATTTCACTTGATATTATGTCTTCAAGTTTCACCCATGTTGTCTCATGTATCAGGACTTCATTCCTTTTTTTATTTTTTTAATTTTTGTCATTTTTTATTGTAGAATATTATATATATATAAAAGTAATAACTTTCCAAGTGCAATTTCACAAGTAGTTAGAGAGAAAATTTCAAAGAATATCATAGGTTACAATTACAGACTTTTAGTCATTTTCTTATCATGAAATATAACATATAAACAAAAAAGTAATATCTTTCAAAGTATGATTTAACAAGTAGATATATAGGAAATTTCCAAAGTTATTAGGAGTTATAATACCATAGTTTCAGTTATTTCTTTATTGTGAAATATCACATATACACAAAAAGGTATAGCTTTCAAAATACAATTTAACAAGTAGCTATACAACAAATTTCAAAGGAAGCCATGGGTTGCAGTTCCACTATTTCAATTCTTTCCTTCTAACTATTCCAGTATGCTATCAACTAAGAAAAAGAAAATTCTATTTCATGCTGACAACCTTATTTTAGACATCCACATGTTAAGTTATGTTAAGTGCTAAAAAGGGTCTCTTTTCTAGATATCTTCAACATCACACTAGAACAGTTTCTGACAGCTGAGAGGACCTGAGGGATGTGTTATTTTTTCATGTTTGTGCAAAAAAGGAAAATTAATAATTCAGGAAGAAAAAGGGAGAAAAAGTAAAAAACAAAAAAACAAGCTTCAGTAACTACTTAAAAAAGAAACCACCCTTGTGAATATCTAAAGAGAAACAGAGGTAGCAAATGAAGAACCAGAGGCTAATAGCCCTGCTCTCAACTTATGTATGTTGGTGAATTTCAGGAGGAGAACCAAGGAGATGTGTGCTCTATTTTGATTTTTTGTCCAAAGTTATGAGAGGTTTTTTTCCCCTACTGAAAAGAATTATGTTTCTTTCCTAAGAGACTGAAAAGGGCCTGGAATCCAACCAAAGTTAATTATCCTGGCTAAAGTAATGGAGCTCAGAGCAGAGAACTTAAGTGCAGAGGGACTGAAAGAAAAGGAGCATAACCCTGGCCTCCAGCATGAGGGATGAGGTCACTGAAAGAACTCTGGGCCAAGAATAATGGTGATGGATAGAGAGTAGAAAGACCAGAATGGAGAAGAGAATACATAGCAAGTGATAGAGGGGCAATATAGGGTACCAATTTATCTCATTGTAGTGTTTTATATAAAAGAGCAATACTACAACTTTACTACTGTGTAACATCATTAATTATGTTTGAGAGATATGTTTAAATGTCAAACAAGGAACTAAGAATTTTATGTACAAAGTAGCCCTTAAATTTTCCTATAATATTATGAATAAATTATTATTATTATTATTATGCCCATAAATAGATGAGAAAAGTGAGGCATAGGGAAATTAAAATAGGTTTCCAGTGTCACAGAATTTGAGAATTTTGGAAAGAGGATTCAAACTGAGATCTGTTCCAGCTCATTTTTATAAATGTATACATGTGCAGCACATCTTTACATTTGTTGGCTCCTTAAATATTCACAGAATTGCAGTATAGGAAGACTGCTGTAAAATGTAATAATCATACAAATATAAAATAATGAAACAATGATAATTACATTCAAATTTCTCAAACATGGTCAACACACAAACTATAGCCAAAGAACTAGAACTGCTTGAAGGAAAGCAGGTTCCTGGACATCACCCACAACATGACAATTTAGAATTGGTGGATTGGAATCAAGGAGGTTCTAATAAGCCCTAAATTTAAGGACCACTTGTAGCTTGACTAAATACCACCTTCCAGGCTCTTGCACAGGTTTATGCCATGAAGCTTCAAAGCAAACATTTGGAATGAGAAATATTTTCTGTTTTACATGTAACAGAATTCTCTAATGCTTTCCTTGGTGCCAAGTTTCTAAAGCAAATGTAAACTGTAATTGAACTCATGTAATTTGCCTGGAGGGCAAACAGTTTTTCTGTATTACCCCAGCTCTTTCCAGTTGGAGTAGTTAACTCTGATTTCTAAGACATATTTCCTATCCATCAAGACTTGTAATGCCAGACTAGCTGTTGCTATAGAAAACTACATTCCTCATAAACTCACTCCGTTTTGGAAAACCTGTTACCTGTTATTTGGTCAGACAGATGATTTTGTGGGCAAATAACTTTGTTCCTTTTTAAACCTGGCTGCAAAGAACACAAATAGCCAGGGACAATTTGTGCCAGGAAAGAAACTCAGACTACCAAACAATTCTGGAGATTTTAGGGTAACATGACTTCATTAGAAGCCACCAAGAAACAGATTCTGAGGGCTTGCTACTTTCAGAGTCAGGGCCATGCATTGATTCATTTATTAATTAATTCAGCAAATATTTTTTGTGTTCTATTTTACACAAGGTAATATTCCAGACACGGGTTTTGTAGGCATGAATGAAACAGACAAAAATCCCTGCCCTTGGGAATTTTATGTCTCATGGGGTTTACATCTTAAGTTAATGAGCTTACTAGGACTAGTTTACTTCCAAGTATCTCTTCTTGACTGTCCTGACCAAAGGACACATGAAAAGTTGGCTGGAGCATGATAACAAAACAGGTAATGTGACCACTCAGGGATTTCCTCCAGTTTTTTGCTGTTCCTTTGCCTCATTCCTGGAAGAATCCAATGAAGAGTTAATTACAAGGCAAAATGCAAAGCTCTGGAAGAAAAGTTCTTAATGAATTAGTAGAAATAATTTTGAAATATGTGCTGCAATTTTTGATCATTACAAAAATTGGAGCTCTACTAGACATTCAACATGTAGATCAAAAGGATAATACTTGCTCTCACAAACACTGAGGACTGGCAGTTTGATGTGCCAAGCCCTCTGTCACAGTGCTTGCCCTTATGAAGCTCATTACTGCCAAGGAGAGGGTAAACCTTCTTATAATTGTACCTAAGGGTCTCCTCCTGAGTACCTCTTTGTTGCTCAGATGTGACCCTCTCTCTCTAGCTAAGCCAACTCGGTGGGTGAACTCACCACCCACCCCCTAAGTGGGATCTGACTCCCAGGGGTGTAAATATCCCTGGCAACATGGAATATGACTCCCGGGGATGAATGCAGACCTGACATTGTGGGATTGAGAACATCTTCTTAACCAAAAAAGAGATGTGAAATGAAACAAAATAAAGTTTCAGTGGCTGAGAGATTCCAAATGGTATTGATAAGTCACTCTGGTGGGCATTCTTATGCACTATATCGATAACCTTTTTTAGGTTTTAATACATTGGAATAGCTAGAAGTAAGTACCTGAAACTATCAAACTACAATCTAGTAACCTTGCTTCTTGAAGGCAATTGTATAGCAATGTAGCATACAAGAGGTGACAGTGTGATTGTGAAAGCCTTGTGGATCACACTCCCTTTATCCAGTGTATGGATGGATAAGTAGAAAAATGGGGACAAAAAACTAAATGAAAAATAGGGTGGGGGGATGATTATTTTTTATTTTTTATTCTTATTTTCACTTTTTCTGATACAAGGAAAATGTTCAAAAAATAGATTGGGGTGATGAATGCACAACTATATGATGGTACTGTGAACAATTGATTGTACACTTTGGATGATTGTATTGTATGTGAATATATCTCAATAAAATTGAATTAGGAAAAAAAGGATAATATTTGTCCTACATTCTTGGTATGGTACCATTTAAAAAAAAAGGACCCAAATCCGACCTTCAATGTCTTCTGATAAGGACCCTTATAATCACGAATTTGAAATATATTCCACTTCAAAAATAAACATGAAATATTTTGAAAAGTCTCAATATACATATTCATTTTTCTATTTGAAAATTAGAAGATTTTAATTTGTCTTGTTTTAAATTCTGAGAAATGCTTACTATTTCAGAAAATATTGCATATGTACAAAATACATTTTTGCAGCATTTTGATATATACCCTTGCATAGGAATTCAAAATTGAAGGAAGATTGTCATTTGTTTCATTTGGAACTTTTTCAAAAATTATTTTGCTTATCAGTAAAATCAGATCACCAATGTTAATGCCCTTCCTGATACTTGAGTCACCAATATAATTCATGTTCATTCTACTACATTTTCCAGCATTCAAGAGATGAGATACACCTTATTTTATAATTCCTATTTCATAATTATTATCATATAATAATTGTACTATGAACAGCTTACTTTTTGTATCACCTTTTCATTATATTTAGGATACTTCCATACATAAATGTATGTATGTACTATATTATGTATTTATGTGTGTGTTTCTGTACTTACATATATATATTAACATTTGTAGGTATCTTACATAATTTAGATATTTACTTCAAGAAGTTCAAAAGAGGCATTTAAAATGTCTTTTTTTTAAAGGATGTTATTAAATGTGATAGGACTGAAAATTATTGCTACAAATTATCAAATTGGGATATTTTACATTTTGGGGGAGTTTGGTACATGGCTAATAATATAGAGTGCAGAATAATGTTAAATTCTGGGCAATTCAACCTCAATAGATCCACATTTGGTTTACTTAAGGCAATAGAATGGATTTACTTTTTTAGTCTCCACTCTGTAATTTCATCATGATTTTTAATCTGGTTCTCTACTCTGGGATTTTTGGTGATTCACCAAAGGCCCCTCAGCAAAAGCTAATCAGAACATCTTTGAGGTTGCAGAAGGGGAGGATGTCATCATCTTGCAAACCATGAGGAACTTATTAACAATCAATGAATCTGCAAAATTTGTTCATTCCTAGCTGATAAAGTGGAAAGGGTTTTTCTCCTGTATCTAAACTTAAAGAATTCGTCTCCCAGTAATTTTCTCCCATAAACCAGTTTGTTTTCTTACAAACATTTTGCATTGTCTGAAAACATTTTCGCATTTGTTCATCTACTAAACATGAATCTATCCCTTCTAGACCAAGAGCTCCATAAGAGTAAGGGCCCACATTGTACTTCTAACTCCTGTATCCCAGGGTCTAGAAAAGCATGTGGGGCTAAAGAAAAATTTTTAGAGCAAATGAATAGACCCCAACAGAAGTATGGCATTCTTGTTATTAAATGTATATTACAGAAAGGAATGTACTGATGGTCAGAAAATGATGAGAACAATCATGTCAAGGAAATTGTGCATTTCTTTAGTAATATTTTCCTGTACTGGAGGCTTTGTCAATGCAATAATAGGGACCAGCAACACATTCACATTAGATTTTTATGGTGACAATGTCATTGATGGCTTTTTCTGTGATGTCCCTCCCCTGGCAAAGTTGGCATGTGATGTGAAAGAGAGCTACCAGGCTGTGCTCTTCTTCCTCCTGGCCTCCAATGTCATTGCCCCCACTGTGTTCATTCTGGCCTCCTACCGCTTCATCATTACCACCATCTTGAGGATCTGCTCCACACAGGGCCACCTCAAAGCCTTCTCCACCTGCTCCTCTCACTTGATTCCTGTCACCTTGTACTATGGCTCTATTCTCTACATCTACTCTCACCCAAATTCTAGCTATTGCCTTGAAAGGGACAAACTGGTTTCTACCTTTTATACTATGGTCTTCCCCATGTTGAACCCTATGATCTACAGTCTGAGGAATAAAGATGTGAAAGAAGCTCTGTAAAAACTCTTCAAGTTAACACAATGTAAAGACTAAATTGATTTTTTTTTTAATATCATTGCAAAGATATAATGAACAATGCCCAGTGGAAGGTTGAGAACTAAGGTTAAAAAACATCAATTTTTCTATTAAAAGAAATTCAATGAGAAAGTTATTACTTCTTTGTTTTAGATTCTTTGTTTTGTTTTACTTATCTAACTCTAATTTGGACTGTAGAATACAGATCCAGTTTAATTTTAATATAGCTTTTTTTTTTATAACCACTATTGCATTTAGTGTGAAATAGAAGAATGTGGAATATATATATGATATCTCCAAAAATTAAACTTATTTGAATATATCTTCTAAGACTGATCCAGTATTTTGTTTTTCATTTACATATGCTAAGTGTATGTGAAGAACATTTTAAGGATTGTTGAGATGTGGAATATACCCCAAGTCTTTCTAATCAAGGTCTCTCAAGACATCTGTAATGGTAGAAAAAAAAGGAATGTTAAGAATATTGCAATGAAAAAAGAGAGGACAATGAGAAATTAGGAAATAAATGCAGGTGAAAGGAAAGATCAGAATTGCCAGAGCTAAGACACATGGTGAAATGCCTACAGTTTGACTAAAATTTCAATATAGATGAGTTTTGTAAAAATTGTCAAATTCCGAGTTCTAACTACTGAATTTCAAGCTTCCCATTTGTGAAATGTAACTAATAATCCTTAATATTCAGTGTTATGGAGAATATTGAATAAAACACCCTCAAGAAATCTGCTTGAACCGGATATTGAGCTGCCAGTTTTCTTCATACAGCCTTTTGCAGGAAGAAAACAATCATTTGGTCTAGAATATAGTGGATCTTTGTCTCTTTTTTTTTCATTTTATAACAATTGTTCTTATTCTTTCACAGTGTGTTTATATATATTGTTGTGTCATGAAGTATGGTAGTCTGTAGTGCCACTTATATGATGGAGAAATCACTCTTTATATTGGTACAAAATGCTAAGCAAGACATCATTTTGTGGTTTTTGAAAAATATCTTTACAGTCTAAACAAATCTTAAACTCTTTAACTAATATGATGTTAATTTAGAAAGCAGAAAAATCAGACAGAAATTTGGAGGGGCTGGCTTCCTTAAATGTTTGTAAATTCTGGAGCAAATTTCCAAAAGTCTAACCATTCCAAATCTTCTCCTTATCCAATACAGTTTGCTTCCAAAACTCCAAAGTCAAAACATGGATTCAAATAAATCATCTTAATCAATCTCTTACTTTCCAAGAACTATGAAAAGTAAGCAATGATAAATGGTGAGGAAAACCTAATCCTGCAAAGTAGCAATTACAGTCCTTCAGAATATCAACCTACTACTATAGTTTGAAAATATTTCACATCACAACACAAAATAAAATTTGAACAGTGGTTTATTCTTTATTTCATTTTTTTTATGAATAATTTCTTGAATTTTGTTTAAATATAGCAATACATACAAACACATTTAAGTCAATAATTTGGAAAAGTACAATGAGAATATTCAGCAAAAGGAAAAATGATGCCATTTCATTTTTGTGGTCATAGTCTGTGCTGATCTCCTGAAACCCTCTTAACTTCTTTGTTCCTTGCAGTGTAGAATAGAGGGTTGAGAAATGTGTTTAACAAGGTGTAGAATAGGGAAGCCACTTGTGTCTCTCCAGGGAACAGATGCAGCAAGGGCATTATCAGGTGTGACGAACTTTATTTTTCTTGTACGAAAACCCTAGTGGTGCCCACAGCGGGGGCTGGGTCCTCTGCACTGATACTCTGATATGGGTCTCTACTAGATTGCTGATGAAATCCTGAGAGGGATTCTTGGTGAACAGGGTCCTTCTCCATAGTTTGGGGGTGAGAAAACTGTGTATCTTGAGGATGCTCTCAAGGTGGACTTGGTGAAGTTGTACAGGATGGCCATGCAGGCTCTTGTTGAGGGGTAGGAGTCATTAATAATGGCTAAAGACAACAGCTTCTTCTGCATGGGATTAAGACTAGGCCAGTGCCTTTGGGGACAGGGGAGATGTGCAGTACATGGGGCCTCAGCACCCTATCAACTTGCATGGAACCAAATGGGGCTTTTCCTATTTTGTTCTCCCATTAGTCCTGACACACAGGAATGATGAAGAGCATGGCCAGAATGATGGACCTGTGGATGGCAAAGGCTTCTCAACTCTCACTCCAGGGAAGCCACTGTGGTCCAAGATGGCAAACTGGGGAAGCCATTGCAGTCCAAGATGGCAACAAAGGTCTTGAAACTAATCCTCTGGCTAGCATGAATATGCTATTATACATGCTTAATTTTTTGAACCTCATCCTTGACAGAGATGCCCAAGGTCATAGAGCTAGAAAATGACATATAGTTGGTGTTTCAAAGCAGATATTTTTTTAATTCTAGAGTCTATGCTCTCTGCTAATAAGCCATTCTCCCTTCCTATGGATGAATGTTTTTCTCTCTTGTTCTCTTGGCAAAGGTGATGCTAGTAACATTTTAACAACTTGAATTTCTCTTTCCATTAAAAACAGTTATACAGATGTCTTTGTTCAGAATGCTGTGTTTTTGACTGCCATCTAGTTGTTTTGAGATTTACAGAAAGGTTTGGAGCATTTTTTCATACTATAGATAACAGTCATTAACAAGAACCCTCTTTTGGTTCTTTTGGTTCTCTTTTGGTGTCAAGGCATTGAGAAACCATGAAACCTTCAAAGTTTATGTTTTGTAACTCCAAAGACATAAAGATAAACTGAGATAAGGCACCTATGTAAAACCATTATCATTACCAAACTTGACCTGATGGACTCAGTAACCAGTTGACATTCCACCTGTCTATAATAGTAATGAAAGGAAGTTGAAACCAAGAAAGGATTGTGATTTATTTCAACATTAAAAATATTTACCCTTGAGCTCAAATGGTCATAATGTTGTACATAAAATATAAACCTTCCATCTCACTACTTGTGTTCATAACACTCAGTATTTCAACCAAACTAGATTACTCACACAATCAAGTTCCACATTTTATTGTAAAACTGAGGAGCTAAATAGTCAGATATAATAGCACCAATCTATCACCATTTGTATGCTAAAATCTTTTTCTGAATTTCTTTGAGATTGAAATCATATTATCTTCTCAGGAATTTATGATTATTATACACATGATGTACAAATAGTTGGGCTATAAAGACACTGCCTCAATGATTACTCTGAACTTTCTCTTCCACACTATCATTTGTTCATACAAGGAGACTTATATCTGGGAAATATTTTCTAAGCTCAATTACTATACAAAAAGTTTTTCCTCTCAAGAAGCAAAGAACTGATAAAATATGTTTTCTGGTCTGTTGCTCAAAAATCCTTCCAAAAGGGAGAAATATTTTAATGAGACTTCAAAAAATAAGGTGATACAGATGGCACCTCATTCTATGGGTACAGAAAGAAGGGAGAGCATCCCCATCAGAAGACATTGTATGTATCTCAGTCATCGTATGGGAGAGAGCAGGTGAGTCAAGAAACCAAGAGAAGTTACGCAAAGGTGGGATGGAGTGAAGCTCCAGCAGAATTGTTCCCTGCACAAAAAGCCTGTTAAAATCCATACTAAGGAATTTGGCCTTTAAACCATCACATATTGGAAGCCAGTATCATGATGAGGAAGTCACTAGATGAGATTTATACATTCAAAGTTCATTCTGGCTACAGACTAGAAAAAAATTGAAGGGGAGAAAGTGTTTCCTCCTGTTGTAGTTTGAAGCTGTCGTGTTCCCATAAAAAGAACATGTTCTTTTAATTCATTCCTATGGGTGCAGACCTATTATAGGTGGGATCTTTTGATTAGATTATTTCAACTGAGATGTGATCCACTTCATTCAAGGTGAGTCTTAATCCCTCTATTGGAGTACTTCATAGAGTATAAGGACACACAGAAAAAGCCAAGAGATAAAATTCAGAGGAGTTCATAGAGGAAAGACCCAGAGAAGCGAAGGGAGGACCCACACAAGCTCAGAGTGGAAACCACTGGAACAGAAGCTGACAGCAATGAGACCCAGAGTGAAGGACCAACAGGCTTCAGCCTTGTGCATACACATGTGAAAGTAGTGTCCTAGATGCCAGCAGACTGTTTCAGAATTTAGGTGTCATCCTGTTGATGCCTTGAATTGGACATTTTCATGGCCTAAGAACTATAAATTGTAAGTTAACCCCCATTTTAAAAGCCAACCCATTTCTGGTATTTTGCCTTGTAGCAACTTTAGATAACAAAATCCTAACTAGAAACTCTCTGAAATCTTCATGTTTCTGTCACCTGTCAAGAAAAATCCTTTCGTCAAGGTAGGGAAAGGAGGAATTGTGAAGTTCTAGAAAAAATGACTAGGGGTTGTAAAAACTGTGACTATTTCTAAAACAGGACCCAAAAAATGGTCAGGCTCAACCTTTCTGTCAAACAGGAATTTATAATTACATAATAATTATACTCAGGGTAATGGGAAAATCCCCACCACAAGGGGATTTCAAAGTAGACATTGGTCACAAAAGCTTCCTCCCTTTTTTTTTAACACAAGAAATTACAAATTCTGAGAAGTTAGAGATTAATAAATTTGATGAAAGCTTTTAATGCTTCATTAGAAGACCAAATATAAATTTTAATGTTTAATCATATTTTTGTTATAGAATATAACATACATACATAGAAGTGATAAATTTCCAAGTGCAATTTAACAAGTAGTTAGAGAGCAAATTTCAAAGAATATTTTAGTTTCCGGTACCACTGTTTCAGTTATTTCCTTATTATGAAATATAACATACATAGAAAAAGTTACTATCTTTCAAAGTATGATTTAACAAGTAAATATATAGGAAATATGCTGGTGTATTGCAAAAAATGACTATTTTTCTTTATAGTTTCTGATGGCAACCATGGAGCCTGATTTTTCACTGCTTAAAACTGGGATGGCTATGGTGTGCTTGGCCAATAGGCTGTGCCATATTCTATGCCACATGAATTTCCAACCTGTCTGGGTCACAGAGGCTTTGAGAGCTTCTCCTCTCACTTTTGGAGTCCTGCCTCCACATGTAAATGTAACAGGGTTAGCTTCCTAGACATCTGGCCTCATCCTCTCTGTTTTTCCAGCTGACAGTAAGCTGACCCCCAGACATGTAAGGGAGGCCATTCTAGATCATCCTACACAATTGAGCAAAGAGCTGAGCACAGATGATTGAGTTGAGCAAGCCCAGCTAAGAGCAAACAGGTCTGATACAGGAAGAATGTATAACTGAAATGACACCTGATCAAATCCTGATTCCACCACTTGGAAACTTGGTAAGCTTGGGAGGGTTTCTTAGCAACTCATCCACCTAAGTTTCTTCACCTGAAAAAGTTAAGAAAAATATCTGCATAGAAAAATATAGTGAGGATTAAGGACAATATAGGTGAAATGTATATTCCAGTGTCTCATATAAAATGATATTTAACAAATGGGAGCTATTTTAAATCTGAGTGAGAGGAATAATATCTCACATATTTATAATAGCTGAGCTTGAGGAATAAAAACAAGAGCAAGTTTCTACAAAGAACAATAGAATCCCAAATGGGGTTATCATTCAGAATCTTCCTAAAATATATTAGTTTAGTATTTTTGTAACTTTCTGTGATTTGAGAAAGGAGTTTTAGGCTTGGAAATATGAAGCTCACTGGCACAGGACTGAGAAGACAGAGAATCAGCCTTGACGCTAACTACCAGTGTTACTCTACAATCCTCACCATTCCTCTCTAGAATGCAATTCAGCCATATGTAAAATTGGGATTTTCACAGAAATCACCTTTCTATGATTCCATTTTGTTAACATCTCTTGTAGAATTCATCTCAAAATAAGAATAAAGGAGCACCTCACCTGTGACAAGAGGGTGTGGGAAAAGAGATTGGCAATCTTCTCATATGCATGCTATCTTTGGATACAAGGGAAGTTATCCCCACTATCTTGTTTGAAGTGAGAGACATACAGAACCTATGAAAACAGCACTGTTTTACTTCAACATATGCATTTTTATAGTTCTTTTCTTAAAAATCAATCATGTGAGCTTGTATATATTATCTAATTCCTATATTCCTTGATTCCTTATTAGCAAATAAATATTGGTGCTTACATTTTTGGAATCAGGACTTTTTTAGGAACTTGAGAAAAGTGAAGATATTTCCACCAAATGCACATCTGTATCAACATAAAATATTGGAGGGATTTCAAATTACCAGAAATCTACCCATGAAATTCTCATCATCATATTCTTATTAAAAACCCCATAGTTAGAAGATGCCTAAACTTCTTTCCAGTGTTAACATTCTATAATTATAAGAGATGAGCTGTAAATATATCAAACTTAGCATGTTTAAAATGGATTTCATACATATCACTTCCAAAAATCAATCAATCTGCTCATTCCATGGATCAGTAGATAAAATTCCACCATTCCAGCTTCACAGGTAAAAAAAAAAAATGGCAATATCCTACTTGCTTTGCCTCCTACATTCTCTTCAATCTCCCAGAAATTCCTGGTGTAGTTACAGTTAAAACAGATTGTGAATCTGACCATCTCTCACCACCTCCACTACTACCACCTGAGTCCAAACATCATTTTGTCAATCATATTGCAATAATCTCATAATTATCCACACCTCCAGTCCCTACTGTCTATAGCCTACAGTTCTTTAATGAAAAATGTCACTTCATGTCACTCTTGTGCCCTGTACATTCTCCCATTTTACTCTAATACATGTACTCCAAAATATGCATGCACATTCCTCTATAAGCTGACCCTCCATTAATAAGTGTCCTTATCTCCCAACATTTGCCCCAGCATTCACTCTGCTCCAGCCTGGCTGGCTTTTTCTCTGTTTCTCAAAAATTCAAACCACTCCCCAACATCAGAGATTTTGAATTGTCTCCTTTCTCTGCCTGGAACACTCTTCTCCCAAATAGTTGTGTGGCTCACCCACATGCCCTTAAAATCACTTTCAAATGTGATTTTCTTATCATAAACACACTGTTTAAAATTCCATGCCCACCTCCACCAAGATTCTCCATACTTGCTAGAATGCTTTGACTCTACTCTATGTTCCCTTGTACCTATTGTATTCTTTTAATTATTAGAATTAAGTTTATTATCTTTTTCTCACAACATATTGCAACATCCACAAGGACAGATCAATTTTTTTAGTGTTGAGACTCTAACACATTGAACAGTTTCTACTAACTAATTGACTCTCTATATTCCCAGGAAGAATAAATGGGCCGTTATGTCTATGTTCAGGAAAAAATTCTACCCTCAAGTGGACATTCACAACTCATTGTTCAATAAGACTAATAAGAAGGAAGCGTAGATAAAAGAGGGGACTCTTTCCCAGGACCCCAAATCTATCTTGAATTTGTAGTAAATTCAATTAATATGTGAAAAAAGATGCAGAAAATATCATACATGAATAGGAACTCAACATGTTTCTTCCCTGTAGCAGCCCTGCTCCCTACTTCTTTCAAAATTCTGTTGTGGTATCACAATCCTCTTGCAGCTAAAAACCAAATGAGCAAATGAAAATGTCCCCCTGATAGCAGAGAGCACCATTAAGTGTCAAAAGCATGTCACATTTTTTGGTCCCTTTGATTTCTTCACCATGGGAGAAAATATATATTGGCCCCAGTGCAACTACCAGACTGAATTTCCAATTTAAATGAGGGCCAGATACATATTTTTATAGTACCCTATTTTAGAAGGGAGCATTTTAGTGTGTGTGAGGGTGTGTGAATGTGCATGTGGATGTGTGTTTCTGGGTTTGTGTGTGTGTGTGCATGTGTGGCACAGCAGTGATCCTTTTATAGCCAGGCCAGACACTGAAACCCCATTCCTGATGTCATTGAGGGCACGTTTCAGCCCCTGATCCCACCTACTTGCACTTGGTCAAAAAAGCAATTTCCTGGAAATGTCACTCTTTTCCCTCTCCTCTGATGTTTTGGAGTGCCTTAGCTGGTGTAAACATATGTATTTATTTCTAGACCTTAGGGATTCCTTCCATGCAACAACCCAGAAAAAATTACCTCAGACTACAGAGTCTCTACTGTAATTCATTGGTAGTTTGGGAAAGATAGATTATTTAGGATATGAAGAAGTAAGGAATGTTTTATTAAAAATTGAGTTTATGGGTATGACAGAACATAAATATTAAATATTTCTGATCAAAAAACATTTAGAAATTGTGCTAATTAGACAAAAAATCTAATTTTTTGTCTAAGCAAAAAGACAGCCAATTTTCCAAAAGACACGCCCTATTTACCCTACAATATATTTAAAACACACCCAAATACCTTAGTACACAGCTTAAAGATAGAAAAGCAAACTGCTATTCCATACTATCTAATGACTTCCCATTCACTTGTTTTATTTGTTTCTGATAGTTTGAGATGAATACCACAACATTGAGATAATTTATAAAATTATAATATTCTTTACCAAGTATTTCATTTAAGATACCTTGGCTCTATCCAGCATTTTCTTCAGGGCATCTTTCACATCTTTATTTCTTAAACTATATAGCAAAGGGTTCAACACTGAAGTCACCACAGTATAGAACACAGACACCACTTTATCCCATTCTAGGGCATAGCTACTGCTTGATCTAGAGTAAATGAAGAGAATTGAGCCATAGTACAAGGTGACAGCTGTCAGATGTGAGCCACAAGTGGAAAAAACCTTTAGATGGCCTTGGATAGAGCAGATATTCAAAATAGCAGCAATGATGAAGAGATAGGATGCAAGAATTAGTATGGTGGGTGTGAAGACATTGGAGGCCATTATGAAACAGACCACAGCCTGGTAGTTCTCCTTCACATCACATGCCAGCTTCACAAGTAGGGGTAGATCGCAGAAGAAATCATCAATGACATTGTTGTCACAGAAGCTGAGTGTAAATGTTTTGCTGATCATAATAGTTGAGTTAAGAAAGCCACCAAAGTATGAAGCTGCAACAAGACTGGCACATAACCTCAGGGGCATTGCCTGGGAATAAAGCAGGGCATTGGTGATGGCCACATAGCAGTCATAAGCCATGGCAGCCAACAAATAACACTCACTAAGATCAAGACCAGCAGCAAAGAAGAACTGAGCCAGGCAGCCAGCAAAGGAGATGCTTTTGTCATCAGTGATGCAGATCATCAGGATTTTGGGGGCAAAAAGAGAAGAATACCAGAGGTACAGGAATGACAGATTCCCAATGAAGAAATACATGGGTGTGTGGAGTCGAGAATCAGCACAGATCAGAAAAATCATAGTGATGTTTCCCAGGAGACAGAAGACATAAATTATGAGGAAGATCAAAAAAAGTACTCTCTGTAATTGCAAGTCAGCTGTGAACCCTAAAAGAATGAACTCCTTCACTTTGGTGAAATTTTGCTCTACCATTGACTTTGGATTTCTTGAGTCCTTTCCTTTGAAAAGACCAAAGAGTACATGATGACTTAATGTACCATCATCCCTCTTCTACAATCATTTGCCATTTTAGATCTTTAAGAGCCCCAAGTGACACACCTACATGGCTCATGGTGAGATGTGTTAGTGCTGAACTGGGAGTTACGCCTTTCTGGTTAGCTGGGGAACCAGTTCTTTGCTGCTTTTTAAGATCTCAGTTATGATAACCACTCTATAGTGTGCTTCACCTTGTATGTTTCATCCAATTTATCCTCATTTTAGGGGGATGGTGAGTTGTTTGTCTTCTCTTCTGCTTGTACTTAAGTTGACTGGGGACCATGAAAATGATATTCCAATGACAGAATTTGAAAGAGTGCTCTAATATCTCTTCCCTTTGTCTTTTGCCAGAAATTTACATGAGTAAACATAATTTATTCTACTAAGTGTATTTCAATAGCCTCAGAATTTCATTACACTATAATTTCCTTGAATGCAATTACTATATTTAATTCAACTTCCTTCATCAAAACCAAGCTCAGAGGTTTGACTAGAGTAGAAAATATGAATTAGCTTAACAAAAGATGAGATTTTCTTAAATATTTGGAATTTTAGAATATAGCTAAATGTACGATCCTTAATGACTGTCTGATGAGAAGCAGAAAAATATTAATTGATGGATAAAATTGTTCATATTATTGATTGAATTTTCTATGCATTGAGAGTTTAAAAAAAAATACTTGTTCAATGAATGGTTGTGGAGAATGATGGAACACTGAGAACTCTTTTCCATTAAAGGTAAAAGCAGGAAATTGGAATGTTGCCAGCAATGGGGGACGCACCAGGACCCTGTTCCACCAAACACAAAAAGCAAAATTGTGATTGCCAGGGATCTCCAGTGGCAAAGTGCCTAACATTTATGCTGTAGGCACAGGGCTTAAACATTTCTTAAAGTAGGAAAAAAAATTCTAATGTTGGCCATATGCTAAGCAGTGACCTGGAATTATACTAGAAAAAATAAAGAATGCTCTCTCGGTAATGATCCAATTGATGTGTCAATTTATTTCCATTGAAATTCTAAGAATGTATTTTTTTAATGTTTAGAAAAAGATTTATATCATAATTATGTTAAAAGTTCTTCCTGATATCTGAAAGAAGTTTGGACTAAATGAAACTTCAGTTCACTTAATATTTTATGACTGTTGAATGTAAGCTCATTTCTAACAAAGTGTATTCCTGGAAGCAAAGGCCCAGAATCAGACCTGGATTCTGATTTCAGTTGGCCACTGCCAGGTTTAAATGAAATCATCTGCTCCAGAACTCTATGGTCTCACTCTCATTTCATAACTCAGTGGGATTTTATGACTTTAAATGAGATCACAGATGTGAAAATGCACATTAAAATAGAAATTTAAAAGTGGATATTGTGTTTTCTATAGTTTCATAACTTCATCTCAGAAATTCTTCCATCAGATATATATATATATTCATTAACTCCCAAAGATTTCCATTTATACCCAAGTTTGACTCCCAGACTTTAGGGTGTTTCATGCAGAAACTGCCCATTCTTTTTTGTTGGCCTTTTACATGTGCTGGACAATTGCTGAGCTTGTTTGCAAAGACTAAACGGAATGAAAATTGCAAGAGATATTTCTTCCTACCATCTCTTGTTTTCTTTTACAGTTATTAAATAACAAAATTGGTATTTACAAATGTATACATACATGAATATGTATATCAAGAGTTCTACACATAAAAATGGCTTTAAGGTGGCTATTGTGAAATGAAAATTGAAAGTAATAAGCATGAAGTAAGAATATATGAATGGGAATAACAAAGTGGAAACAGAGATCAAACTGATCACACAGTAAGAAATTCAATCCACAGTTCTGGGTGGTCCCCAAATAATCTGAAACTTCCTATAGCACAATATATGCAATTAGGAGCGTCCATAAGACCAACAGTCAGTCAAAAATTCAGGCAACATATAGGTTTTCTTGATATTAAGTTGAAGAATCATTTCTCCAGAGATTCCTTATAATGAGAAATACTGAAATTTAAACCTTGATTATTCAATAGTTTTCTTACATATTCTTGTCTGTTTAGACAGAAAGGAGTTTCCTTGAGCTACATTTACTTTCCATTGTTTCTTAAATATAAAATTGGCTGAATGCTTTGTTGGATTTGAAGGGTGCTAGAAAGCTCTTTCTGCAAAAAGAAATCTCTCCTTCTCATCTATCAAACATCTTTCTTCACCAGAAGGCTTCCTAAGGAGTAGCTCCTCTAGGAGTCGTCACATGGAAAGGAGCAGATCTCAATGTGATTTCTCCATCCTTTCAAGTATTAAATCACCTTCTGTCGGTGACGTTCTGTTTGGTACTTTAATCAGATAAACTTTGAATTATATATGAATTATAAATATTTAGTATTATCCTAAACAGCATATAATTTCACTCCCACCCTTCCTGAACAACTGTCCTGTGCAGTGCCTATTGTAGAAAAATAAACATTTTAATGTCATGAAAGTTTGACCTATTTCAATTTTTCTACACATAAACCTACCCAAAGACTAATATGGCCCATTCAAGATAACAGCAGAGTGGGTGATGGCTACAGAGGGTTTATGAGAATGAAAACATCCATCAGATATGCCAAGTTATAGCTAATTCACTTTTTCACTGATGGTTGAAGTAAGTCTGAAGAGAGAGCATTTTGGTCTCTTTAACATTCTTCATCAAATATCATTTTAGAAAAATCTTAATTTATTTCAAAAAGTAAAATCATATTATGAACTGATTAGATTAAGAATCTTATTTTTTGTCCATATTGCAATTTGCTGCACTTTTTCCTCTGCTTAGTTAAATGAATGCTTAATATCATGAATATGAATTGTCACTTCATTTAAATTTGGCTGAAATACATGATTTCCCCACTTATCTTAGAATAGAATGTGACTTCTACCCACTACAGGCATCCTCTTTCCAATGGTAACAATCCTGGTCAAACATATAAGCTTGAACATTCTTTAGGGATATGTGTTAAATGTGAAGAGGACCTTCAAGAACTGTTCCCCTCCCAGTGACCAATTATAATGCTTATTTATTTTTCTGGAATGAAGTAAGGAGAGATCATTCATCAGGGAAATAATTGTCCAAATTAACCTTAAAAAGCCTGTTTAATTTTTGAGTATCATTCATGCATTTATATAAAAATAAACTGGCAGAAAAGAGTAACCTCCCAGGATAGTGCATACACAGCAGATGCTCAAAAATTAGTTGTACTTCATAATGACTGTCATAATAGTAATGAAAAAGCAAAGACCATAGAACTTCAGTCCTGATACCTGTTGACAATCACTTATTACAGCTGAACCCATTTGCAAACAATGAAATTAAGAGAAGGTGGATTTATTGATTGCCACAGTCACATAATTTCTGAAAACTCTATCTAAATGTCAGACCATGAGTGCATCCATTCATTCAAACTATGCAGTATTTATGGAGCAACTCTAGTATGCCCAGCACTGAGTAACATGTTGAAGCAGATAAAATAATGAGGCAAAGTGAGGACTTAGGTTAGCTTAGTAAGGGTTACGATGCAGGGTTAGAACAAAGTTTAACTAAGTATGAATCCAGTGTCTACAATTCATTGTGGCAATGAAGAGAAATATATTTAAACTCACAAAGCCCCAGCTTTTGATATCAACTAAAAACATCAAAAGACAAGTAAAACAAAAATAATATAAAGAAAATGAAGAGAGAGTTTATCCTTGTGAAGCTTACAACCTTATGAGGGTGATGATCAAACCATTGTATAAATCTACAGTTGTATGTTATGACAAGTATTGTAAAGAAACTTATAAGATTACATGAGGTTGTATGAGAACGGCTGACGTGGTGAAGGATCTTAGGGAAGATTTATATGCAGTAATATTTAGCCTGAGAACTGCAGGGTGAAAATAGGAGCTCACTAACTCAAGAGGGTGAGGTGGGTAAGGTGGCAGGCTACAGGGAGAAAGGATAGAGACATCCTGTAGAGGCTACATCAAGTGCCAAGTTCCAAGGTGAGAAAAGACAGTGCGTAATTGAAGAAGGAAAGGAAGCATATATGGTAGTACAATAAAAGTTTATTTAAAATCCATGGAACTGCACTAATCAAACAGTGAATCCAAACTTAAACCATGGGAAATAGTTAATAGTGCAGTTAAAAAATACTCTTTCATCAATAAAAACAAATGCATTACACCAATGCACAGTGTTAATAATAGGGTGGTGTGTGGGAAACTGGACATCCTGTATTTTAGGCATGATTGTTCTGTAAATCTGCAACCACTTTAATTACAAAAAAAATCTAGGCTGGGACCCTGAGAAGTAAATAAAGCAGTATTAAATTAGGCAGTGGAGTGGGCAGGATCAGACAAAATATGGATTGAGTAGCCCATATTAAAGATTTTGGAGAATGTCTCTCATGGGGAACCAAGGGAGAGTTTTATTCAGCCACATGGTGTGGTCAAGCAAAATTTAAAGCAAAAATATCCTCTTGATGTGAAAAATAGGACTCTGAAGGTAGAGAAAGCCAGGTCAGATGACTTACAGACACACAAATGATGGCACTTGGACGAGGTGGACAAAAAGGGACTTGGTGAGAGATTAATGTGAGAGATACTTGAGAAATAACATGTAAAGAAGCTGGTGACAAGAATTTTCAACTCCCATGTACCCCTGAAATTTCTGTGCCTGTAAAGCAATCCCTTCTCCCCTATCTCAGGGTAATAGTTTTACCCAGAAATAAAAATGTACAAAAACTTCCATGATGCCATCTAGGGCAATTGACTTGCAAGGGATGCCAGTGACTTCTCACTCCTTACCATAAACACACTCCTTTCCTTCTAGGCCCCAAGAAGAACTATATCCAAATATAACCCTTAAGGGAGTTAGAAGCCGTTCTCTGGAAAGATGTAGCATGTACACCTAAGGAAAGGTGGGGTGTTGCAAATTGTTATAAGCATGGTCTGGAAGCATGCCTGGGAATGTATTTGAAGGATATTGATGAAAGTTGATGTAACATGAAGTAACATCAACAGGGACTTATAACCAGCATGATAGAAATGCAAGACTGTCCCCACTTATTGTAAAGGGAGAAGTCCAAAAGGTCAGGGAGATAAGAATGTTGGAGTGAATCAATTATATGTCTCTGCTACCATTACAAAGAATGTGTATGGGATGGGAAAATCCTCACTACCAGTGACAACATTTGGCTAAACTCCATTAAGAAGATTGTGAGCAAATAAGCCCATTTAAGAAAAAATTATCCTAACCTCTGAGAACAAAGAGGAAGAAGTGTGGAGAATGGATGTGGACAGGCAAAAGAAAGGCAAATACTTCAGACTATATGTGCATATATAATTTAATATTCAGAGGTACACATAGAGTATATATAATATGTTTAGTTTACAAACATCTTTAGGTTAATGTTACACAGTCTTAAATGGAATTCAAGTGAATATAATGACTGAAAACAGTTTTCCCAGGGAATCAAAGAACTGCTCTCCATCTTAAATAATACCCAATTTTTCAATGCAAAATATTTTTTAATTGCCTTGCTAGTCATTTCCCAAGTTATGAAATCCTAAGGAGGTACGAGGATCAACTACCATCAGGAACCATAATTTACATAAAAATTTCTACCAGTTCATAGTTCTTCCAAAATCCTTTAATTTTTTTTTTACATTTTTGTAACTTTACTCATGTATAGTTTAACCTAGGACTGAATATCTCTTTTTTTAGATAAAGTTTTGTTGAGATATATTCACATACCCTACAATCATCCAGTGTTCAATCCACTATTCAGAATACCATAATACAGTTGTGCATTCATCTCCAGAATCTACTTTTGAACATTTTCCTTACTCCAAAAAAAAATAAAAATAAAAATAAAAAAGAACACTTAAAACATTCCATCTCCCCCCATCCTACCCTATTTTTCATTTAGTTTTTGTCCCCATTTTTCTAGTCATCTGTCCATGCACTGGACAAACGGAGTGTGAGCTACAAGGTTTTCATGATCACATGGTCACACCACATAAGCTACATAGCTTTACAATTGTCTTCAAGAATCAAGGCTACTGGGTTGCAGTTTGACAGTTTCAGTTATTTCCTTCTAGCTATTCCAACACACTAAAAACTAAAAATGGATATGTATATTGTGCATAAAAATGCCCTCCAGAGTGACCTCTCAACTCCACTTGAAATCTCTCAGCCACTGAAACTTGGTTTCATTTCACTTCCCCCTTTTGGCCAAGATGATTTTCTCAATCCCACAATGTCATGTCCAGGCTCATCCCCTGCAGGTATGTCCCATGTTCGCAGGGAGATGTATACCCCTGGGAGTCAAGTCACATTTAATGGGGAGGGCAATGGGTTCACCTGCCACATGGGGGATACTCTTAGGCACAATTATAACTAGTCTCAGACTCTCCTTTGCAGCAACAAGCTTCATATAGGCATGCCCCAAGATGGAGGGCTCATCCTACCAAACTGTCAGTCCTCAACATTTGCAAGAAACAAGTTAACAACCCAGGTGGGGGAGTCCAACTTTTCTGCATTCTTTCCTAGTTCCCCAGGTTTCCCTGAAAATATATCTTCATTCTCTGTCCAAATTACTTTGGGATGTAATGGGAATCACACTAACCTGTACAAACCTACCAGATCTCACTTCCTATTCAAAGTTCCATGTAATTATGGCAATTCAATAAACTGACCATACAAGTTAAATTATTTAGTGTCCTACAGAAAGCATAGATCCTGCACCAAATAAACATATCTTCCCTTGGTCTCACCCAGAAGTTGAATTTTAAAATACAGTCACTATCATCCTTATCTCTTTGGTCTGATTTGCCTTACTCCTAATCAGATCTGCTTAATTCATATCTCTAATAGAAATCTGAACTCTTTCAGCTTTTTGAACATTTGCTGTATGTGCTAATACTGACATTCATAGCTGCCAAGCTCTAGCTCTGAGTTTCTGGTGTCACACAGATACCCAAAGTTCCAGAGACTGACCAGGTTATACACAAAAACCTCAGTACCTCAGAATTTAGAGACAACCATCACAGTTCAGGAATAGATGTGACTTCTGTAAGAGTTTACAATCTAGGGACCATTACAATAAGTAGTCCCCTGATAAGCTGTGCTCTAAGATTCAATTCTCAGAGTTTACACATTATAGTTAGACCATATTTGTGAGGAATTATAATGCTGGCTTTTTCATTTCTGGTGTACTTCACTCAAAATGCTGTATTCAATCCATTCACCTAGTTGTGTGTCTCATAGCTTGATTCCTTCTTGCTGTTGCTCAATATTCTGTTGTATGTGAACCACCACAGTTCACTACTCTGTTCATCAGTTGATGTACCCTTAGGCAACCTCCATCCATTGCAAATCATGGATATTGCCACCATAAACACCAGGGTGCAATTGTCCATTCATGCCCCTACTCTCAGCTCTTCCAAGTATATAACCCATAATGGGGTTGCAGGACCTTATGGTACCCACATATTTAACTTATTATGGGTCCTCCAGATTGACTACTCCATTCTACTTCCTAACAGTAAATAGTTATAGTTATATCCCTCTCTCCATGTTTTACTCAGCACTTGTATCCCACTTGTATATTTTTCCCTGCAATTTTATAGAGATATATTCACATACCATACAATCAGCCATGGTGTACAATAAATTGTTCACAGTATCATCATATAGTTGTGCTTTCATTATCACAATCAGCAATTAGCACTTGAACATATTCATTACTTCAAAAAATTTTATAAAGAATGATAAAAAGATAAAAAATTAAAATACTATACAATACAACATAATAATAAGGTCAGACGACAACACCCATATCCCTCCCTTATATCCCCCTCTCATACGCATTTAGCATTGGTATATTGCCTTTGGTACATTTAATGGAATCATATTATAATGTTACTGTTAACCATAGACTTCTGTTTGCTTTGATTATATTTTTCCCCCATACCAACCCTTTTCAACACCTTGCAAGGTTGACATTCATTTGTCCTCCCACTTTTTTATATTTGTACATTTAGTTACCATCATTGACCACTGTAGGTTTCACTAAATTATACAGTCCATCTTTATCATCTATCTCTCCTTCTGGTGTTGTACTTGCCCCTAGCACTCCTCTTTCAGCTTTACTCATAGACATCTTTGTTCAGTGTACTTACAATATTGTGCTACCATCATACAGTGTTATGCTATCCATTTCCAGATCTATACAACCTGTTGATTATTCCTTCTGCAACAAATGCCCAATCCCTACCTGCTTTCTATCTGCTGATAACCTGCATTCTCAGCTTTTGACTCTCAAATTTGCTCCTTAATGTTAGTTCATACAAGTGAGACCATACAGTATTTGTCTTTCTGTTTCTGGCTAACATTTCTTAACATGATGTCCTTAAGGTTCATACACATTATTATATGTTCTGTGACTTTGTTCTGTCTTACAACTGCATAATATTCCATTGTGTGTACATTCTACAGTTTGTTTATCTACTAGTCCATTGATGGACATGTGGTCTATTTCCAACCCTTGGCAATTGTGAATAATGCTGCTATAAACATAAGTTTACAAATGCCCATTCATGTCTTAGCTTTCAGTTCTTCTGAGTATATGCCAAATAATGGAATTAGTGGATCATACGGCAATTTTATACTTAGATTCCTGAGGAACTGCCACACTGCCTTCCAGAGTGGCTGCCCCATTCTACATGTTCACCAATAGCGAACAACTATTCCTCTTACTCAGCATCCCCTCCCCAGCACTTGTAATTTTCTGTTTTATTGATAAAGGCCATTCTAGAAGGTGTGAGATAATGTCTCATTGTGGTTGTGATTTGCATTTCCCTAATAGCCAGGAAAGTTGAGCATCTCCTCATGTTTTTGAGCCATTTGTGTTTCCTCTTCAGAAAAGTGTCTATCCATGTCTTTTGCCCATTTTTTTAATTGGGTTGATTGCCTTTTTGTGGTGGAGTTGTAGGATCTCTTTATATATTCTGGATATTAAACTCTTATCTGATAAGTGGTTTCCAAATAATGTCTCCCATTGCATAGGCTGCCCTTTCACTTTTGTGAGAAAGTCCTTTGATGTACAAAAGTGTTTAATTTTGAGGAGATCCTATTTATCTATTTTTTTTTTCTTTCATTGCTCATGTTTTGGGTCTAAAGTCCAGGAAACCACTTCCTTTCAAAAGATCTTTAAGGTATTTCCATACATTTTCTGCTAAAACTCTATGGTCTTAGTGCTAATGTTTAGGTATTTGCAGAATTTCTAGTTAATTTTTGCATAAGGTGTGACAGAGGAGTCCTCTTTTATTCTTTTGGATATGGATATCCAGTTCTTCAAACACATTTGTTGAAAAGGCTGCTCTGTCCCAGTTGCTTTGGCTTGACTGCCTTATCAAAGACCACTTGTCTATAGATGAGAGGGTCTACTTCTGAACACTCAACTGAATTTCATTTGTCAATATATCTATCTTTATGACAGTACCATGCTGTTTTGACCACTGTAGTTTTCTAGTATGTTTCAAGTCAGGTAGGGTGAGACCCCCCCACTTCATTCCTCATTCTCAAGATATTTTTGGCTGTTCAGGGCATGCTGCCCTTCCAAAAAAATTGGTTGTGGGTTTTTCTATTTCTGCAAAGTAAGTCTTTGGGACTTTAATTGGTATTACATTGAATCTATAAATCAGTTTAGGTAGAATTGACATCTTAATTATATTTAGTCTTCTAATCCATGAACACAGTATGATCTTCCATTTTTTTAGGTGCTGCTTGATTTCTTTTAGCAGTTTCTTTTAGTTTTCTCTGTATTAAATATTTGATTGCTTTTGGTTGCTACTGTAAATGAAATTTTTTTTCTTGATTTCCTCCTCCTGTTGCTCATAACTTGTGTATAGGAACACTACAGATTTTTGCATGTTGATCTTGTAGCCTGCCACCTCTCTGTATTCATTGATTAGCTCTAGTAGCTTTGCTGTAGATTTTTCTGGATTTTCTACATATAGGATCATGTCATCTACAAAAAGTTAAAGTTTTACTTCTTTCTCTCCAATTTGGATGCCTTTTATTCCTTTTTCTTGCCTAATTGCTCTAGCTAGATCTTTCAGCACAATGTTGAATAGCAATGGTGACAGTGGGCATCCCTGTCTTGTTCCTGATCTTAGAGGGAAAACTTTCAGACTCTCCCCATTGATTATGATGCTAGTTGTGGGTTTTTCATATATTGCCATTATCATATTAAGAAAGTTCCCTTCTACTCCTATCTTTGAAGTGTTTTCTTCAAGAAAGGATGTTGAATTTTGTCAAACACCTTTTTTGCATTGATAGAGAAGATCATGTGGTCCTTCCACTTTGATTTATTGATGTTGCGTATTACATTAGATTTTCTTGTGTTGAACCAGCGTTGCACACCTGGAATAAATCCCACTTGGTTAAAGTGTATAATTCTTTTAATGCACTCCTGGATTCAATTTGTGAGTATTTTGTTGCAGATTTTTGCATCTATATTCATTAAAGATATTGGGCTATAGTTTTCTTTTTTTTTTTGTTATATCTTTGTCCAACTTTGGTATTAGGGTGATTTTGATTTCACTGGATGAGTTTACCCAGATACTATTAACCCCAATCTGATTTTCCCAGAACAGTAGATCCTAGTCTGAGGAGGAGGGTGTTATCAGTATCAAGTTTCCCTGAAGATGATACCCAGAAGTTTGTCAGATTTTCCCATGAAGCATCTAGACTCTGTGCCTTGCCTATCTTGCTCAGCAGGTGGCACTTGTCAGTGCTCAGCTCCCCACTGGCATAAAGAGGTACAGTGCCTTTCTCAGCAGACCCTGTTCCTGCCAGGAGCATGATTGAGTGAGAAACTGAGATAGAAGGCAGGCTTAAGCTGTTTCTGTTATCATTTTTTTTCAGCCCTGGAGTCTGAATTCTCTGAAGGAAGGCCACCACCTGAGCTGGGACCAGCCTCCCCCCCTCCCATTTTTCTGGGGA